>NC_039365.1:121530482-121555288 GCF_003573695.1 Papaver somniferum | reverse complement strand
TACCCTTCCATCTGAGATGCAGATCTCAGCCGTCCAAGTTCGCCAGCTAACACATGGCAACTTCAGTCCCAAGGCCAAACATCACGGTTTTTCCAAAACCCTAATTTTAACCGCGCCTAAAATATGCCAAAGCCATATCGGCCCTACCACATATCGCTGGATGCCAAACGGAGGGTTGCAACAATCAATGGCTACCCTTCCATCTGAGATGAAAATCTCGGTCGTCCATGTTCGCCACCTAACGCATGGAAACTTCCAGCCCAAGGCCAAACATCACGGTTTTGCCAAAACCCTAATTTTGGCCGCGCCTATCATATGCCAAAGCCATGCCGGCCCTACCACATGTCGCTGGCTGCCAAACGGAGGGTTGCAACAATCAACGTCTACCCTTCCATCTGAGATGCAGATCTCAGCCGTCCATGTTCGCCACCTAACGCATGACAACTTCCATCCCAAGGCCAAACATCACGGTTTTGCCAAACCCTAATTTTGGTCGCGCCTAAAATATGCCAAAGCCATGCCAGCCCTACCACATGCAGCTGGTTGCCAAACGGAGGGTTGCAACAATCAACGGCTACCCTTCCATCTGAGATGCAGATCTCAGCCGTCCAAGTTCGCCAACTAACGCATGGAAACTTTTGGCCCATTACCAAGCCCTAATTTTGGTCGCGCCTAAACTATGCCAAAACCTAGTTTTTGGCCGCGCCTAAACTATGCCAAAATCCTAGCTTGGCTACGCCTAAACTATGCCAAAGCCATGCCGGCCATGCCTCTGGTTGCAACAATCAACGGCTGCCCTTCCTCCTGAGATACGAATCTCAGCCATACAAACTTGCCACCAAACTATTTATGGTAATCTCTTGGCCACGGTGCCAATTCTTGGTCACGACGCTGAAACCCTAATTTGGCCGTGCCAAGAGCATGCACGCATTGCAACCATGCCGCTGGTTTCCATACGAAGGGTTGCAACAATCAACGGTTTCCCTTCCTTCTGAGATACGAATCTCAGCCATACAAACTTGACACCAAACGATTTGTGGCAATCTCTTGGCCACGGTGCCAATTCTTCGCCACGACACCAAAACCCTAATTTGGCCGTGCCAAGAGCATGCACGCACTTTAACCATGCCGCTGGTTGCCAGACGAAGGGTTGCAACAATCAACGGCCACCCTTCCTCCTGAGATACGAATCTCATCCATACAAACTTGCCACCAAACGATTTGTGGAAATCTCTTGGCCATGGTGCCAACTTGGCCACGACGCCGAAACCCTAATTTGGCCATGCCAAGAGCATGCAAGCGCTGCAACCATGCCGCTGGTTGCCTAACGAAGGGTTGCAACAATCTACGACTATCCTTCCTCCTAAGATGCATATATCATCCGTACAAACCTGCCACCAAACGACTCGTGGCAATGTCTTGGCTGCGATGCTAACTCTTAGTCACGACACCAACTTGGGTGCAATGCTAACTCTCTGGTCACGGCACCAACCTGGCTACGATGCCTATTCTTTGGTCATGGCACCAGCTTGGCTACAAACGCCAAATCCTTTGGCCACGCCACACGTAGCAACATGCTACACGTTTTCCACGAAAACACTCGAGAGATCAAAACATGTCACAAACTGGGGGATGCTCATCAGGGTATTGGTCTGGAATTTTACAGCGTGCGACGTACAGTACGCTCTTTACAAGAAAGTGTCATAAGAGTGAGGCGGCTAGTAAATACAAGGAGTAATGGTGAAACATTTCCTTCATTATGGAAACATTAATTCCAGGCGTTAACCATTACCTCTTTCTTCCATTTACTCAACCGTTTCCAATTCTTACGAGACCAGGGTACGTTTCGTTGCGACTTGTATAAATAGGTCTCACCTATTTCCACCAAACAACAGGTTTTGGTCAGGAGAATACAACACTCAGAAATCACTTGTTAGCTTTCCCATCTGTTAGCTTTCCACTTTCTGATACAAGTCGTCAAACAACTACTCTTCCCGAATCAACTATTCTGGTCTCAACACTCTCTTCGCTTCCCTCCCTAGACCAACCCTTATCCTTCACTTTGTGACCGAAGCAAGTCTGGAACGACCATTTCTTGGTTTAGGCCGGATTTGTGAAGATTGATCTATCGAATCAAAGTACTCCCTTGCAGTACATTGTTTAGGGTTTAGACTCGTTTCTCACCCACACACTCGAAATTACCAAAACCAGCAGAAACTGTTTTCACCCTCAAACAATTGGCGACCACAGTGGGAGATTAATCTCTCGGTTACAATATCAATTTCCAATTCCCGATTTCATTTTTCAACCCAGGTTCTAAGATGGTGAAAGCAAACGTTCCGCTCAGAGATCAATGGCTCAGTCACCAAACGGCTCAGTTACCAGTTATCACACGACAAAGGGTGACTAGGTACTTCTAAGATGATGAAAGAAAACGATCCGCTGGGGATCAATGGCTCAGTCACCAAACGTCTCAGTTACCAGTTATCACACGACAAGGAGTGACTGGGGACTTCTCGCGGTCAGAACGACGTCGCCCATAAAACTATGGCGGACATGCCTATGGCTAGGGTTTGCACCAACAACAGAAGAGCAAACAAAAAGAAGGAACACGGAGATACGTATCTGGAATATGTTCACCTGCTTTATTGCTACCACTCTGCCGCTAGCACCAAGACATGGAAACAAAGTCAATAATACGAGCGCTAACAGCTTGCGTCCTTCCAGCGCCGGCAGCTTGCATATTTTCCAGCGCTAACAGCTTGAACCCTTCCAACGCCATCTTTTCGCTCCAAAACCATCAAAAGTCCAGCGCCATCTTCTCCGCTCCACAACCAGCCAAAGCAGCACCATCGTCATCCTTCGAAACAGCGCCATGGCTCCAGCACTCCGTGATCAAAACCGCGCATCTCTGCACGATACATCTACCATCACAAGAACCAGAGCCGCTTACACCACCCCCAATGTTTCTTCAAGTAGACAGCTCCAACCGTCACCAGATCCGCCGCTACTCCACCATCAGGACGAGAAACTGGAGGAGCCAGAAGAAGCCAACCTCCTTTTACCACTGTTGATTAGATGGAAAAACAAAAGGTTCTCGTAAGGCTCAGACAGACATGGCTATAACTCAGAAAGAGATACCTATTTTCCTCAAGACACTGACGGAGCGGCCACCATAAGAGTCACGTCAACCCAAGAGGGGGCTGACAAGGAATACTTTTAACAGCGGCGCAGGCACTTCAGCAGGACGTGCGTTTATAGATGAAGAGTCTCGCTTTGCTCTTGGACGCCCAGTGGAAGGGAATCAACAATCCAATTTCATCACACATAAAGATCAGGAATGACTTCTCCAAAATCGGGGCAAAAGAAATCAGCAACCCTCCTGAGTTCACAAAGACCCTCTTCCTGTCAGGAGCTGCATGATTTCTGGGGACTTCGCCCACAAAATCGCGCAGTCTATGATGGAAAATTTATGTGAGATTCTATATTTCTCCAAGGCGCAGCATCAAGACATATTTGCATCCCTCAACCGCACTGCATCAGGAAAGCAGTTGTTTCCAGCCAGGGAAGCCGTTCCCAAAACCCCAACCTCTCCTGGAAAGCACGATTGATAGATGGAACTGGGGACTCCTAACCACTGTTCACTTGAAGGATGTCGAGTTTTACAGCACGCTGATTGACACAGCCGCTCCGCTTCAACATTCGCTCCAGCAGCCGCTCCACCCTAACGTCCTCCAACAGCGGCTCCGCTTCAACGTTCGCTCCAGCAAACCACTCCGCTTCAGCATTCTCTCCATAAGTTTCTCCAGGATCCGAAGACGAAGCTTCAGCGTTTGACTCCTTAAGTTTCAACGTCCTCTCCAAGAGCCGACGACGCTTCAACACCACTCCTTCCTACAAAAGGTCGTGCCACCACGCTCCCCATGTCAAGGATCATAATCGCATCCGTCCAATCTTCGTAGTCATGGCCACCTTTTGATACATCCCGCCAAAAATCATGATCATGGACAGTTTTCTCGCTTATGCATCTAGCCAATCCTTTTACTTCCATGAATACCCATACAATTCCAGCCAACCTACTTTGTTCCCACGACAATGTAGTCTTTTCTGATTACATCTGCTACCAAGAACTGTTGCCGCTCATTTGTTGATACCAGCTAGAGCTTCACCGCAACAGCAATCACTACAAATATAGAAACATGTAAACCATACTTGGGGACTGAGGATCGACACGGAATCCCTTCACTGTCAAAGCTCAGAAGACACAGTCAACTGAAGGCCATAGCCACAACAAGGTCATATACTCTTCAAGGGTGTAGCGCAAGAATATCATCACCTCTCTGTCTAGAAAACGCCTTCAACACTTTACGAGACCGCGGTGGATCCCAAGCCTGCTCAGAGGAAGACAACTTCAGAAACTAAAGAAAAATGCAACTGGGGACTGCTCATCGCAGTCCATCCCGACGACCATCAAAGACTCATGAGATAACTTCAGAGACGCGGCTGAAACATTTTTCTGAAGAAACAGAGGGAGCCACGATAAACAACATAACTCTCTCATTCCTACCTCTTCGATATCCAGAATATTTATTCCATGTGATATCCTGAGCATCCCAGCGTCACATCCAGAAGAGTGCAATAAGCTTGTATCAAATCCCGTGGATATGGATTCAAGGCGATGCAATGAAAGTAGGCTACACATGGGGACTACCGGCATGGGACGCTTTCACTCCCTTCAACTTTGTTATTTCTGATTTCAACATCATCACTGCCGAAGTTTTACGAGCTGCAGGAATTTCTCAACATGAACCTGTACATGTGCATCGAAGACTCCAAAAGCACGTCACGAAGGTACATTCACATATTCGGCCATGCCATCGGATCTAACAGAAATATAACTGGGAACTACTCACTGCATCCCATTCCATACGATAGTCCAAGATTCAGAAGCTGGTTTGAAGGATGTCTCTTGGAACAAAGTCCTTGAAGACTTGATATCAGCACATCGGCAACAGAATGTCTCCCAACTCATCTATTTCATCATGTGGCTTCAGAAGATTTCTACCATAGAATCATCCACAGCATATCATCATCACGATCAGAAGGTCCAGACACTGAACAACCTAAAGTCATGGATGGACGGACAACGCAACCACAATCCCCAAGATTAGCCTTGACATGATCGTTGCCGAGCATATATTTCATCCATCCATCCCGAGAATGCAATGGAGTTTGGTAAATTTTGGAATCCACTGGAGAAACACTGCAGGCAAAATCATGGATCCAGTCGAGTAACAGAAAACAGAAGAGGGTCGATACCTCTTTTCATGCGGACGGAGTTTCTAGATTTTGAACAGAATAAAGATTTCTTCTTGATCCATGAACGGGAATACATGACTGGGTGCGACTATGCCACCTCGGGCCCGCAATATCCCTCTTGAATTCTTCATGAGTTTTACTGTCGGGCTGTTTTTCTCTCCTAAAAGAGCCTCTAAATCTAAATATTCTCGCATAGGGAGATAGGAAATTCCTTTCCAATTGAAATGGATGGGCGGACCGTCAAAATCCGAGTTCATACGAGAATTCTACAACGATTTTAGTAAGAGGCGCTAATTAGGGTTTCGGCATGCCAAACCCTAATTTAGACAAAGTTTCCAGGCGCCATCACCACCGTTTGATAGCCGAAGTTCCAGCTTTATCACCACCGTTTGGTAGCCGAAATCCCGAAACCAGTTTCCACCATTCCGCGGACCGAAGCCAGTTTTCACCTGGACCGAAGAAAGTTTCCACCATTCCGCGGACTGAAGCCAGTTTTCACTTGGACCGAAAACAGTTTTCACCATTCCAAGCCAGACCGACGCCAGCGGCTCCATTCCAATACGACCAATGCTGACGGCTCCGTTCCAGGACGACCAACGCCGACGGCTCCATTTCACGCCAAGTCCATGCCGAGCGAGCGCCATACCAAGACAACATTCTGCATCTCAACCAGCAACCGCCCCTACCATTTCACGGTCTAGCCAGCAACACCACGGGCAGGATTCACGCAAGGCCGTCAATGCAAGAATCACGGATTCTCAAAATATTCCCGAAAAAGGTTGGACGGATCTTCCTGATCATCTTTTCATGACTTGCCATTTCGATTTTGTCCTTGCCTGTCACCATCTTATGCTTACCTCGCAACAATGCTCATGTTCCGAGTTAAGCAGGGGACTTAATGTTGATGTTGGTTTCTAGATTAGGGTTGAAATCGTAAAACCTTACATCTGACATGACGTCACTACGACCACTAACACATTTATTGAATCATTCAACATGCCTACGTAAAAATTACTGGGGTGCCTTTTTTTTATATACACACTATATTCCACGGTAGAACTCTCAATATTGACTGGCAACATCTCCGCGCCAAGGCATGCCAACCATGCCAGCCGCACCACAGTGCCAATGGCATACCATGCCAGCCAAATCTCCGCGGCAAGGCATGCCAACCATGCCAGCGCACCACAGTGCCAATGGCATACCATGCCAGCCACATCTCCATGCCAAGGCATGCCAACCATGTGAGCCGCACCACAGTGCGAATGGCATACCATGCCAGCCACATCTCCGCGCCAAGGCATTCCAACCATGTCAGACGCACCACAGTGCCAATGGCATATCATGCCTGCCACATCTCCGCGCCAAGGCATGCCAACCATACCAGCCGCACCACAGTGCCAATGGCATACCATGCCAGCCACATCTCCGCGCCAAAGCATGCCTACCATGCCATCCGCACCACCGTTCCAACGGCATGCCATGCCAGCCACATCTCCGTGCCAAAGGCATGCCAACCAGGCCGTCCGCACCATCGTGCCAACGACATGCCATGCCAGCCACACCTCCGCACCAAAGCCATGTCGACCATGCCTCCATGATGCTGGATGCCGAACGAAGGGTTGCAACAATCAACGGCTACCCTTCCATATGAGATGCAGATCTCAGCCGTCCAAGTTCGCCACCTAACACATGGAAAATTTCGGCCCAAGGCCAAACATCATGGTTTTGCCAAAACCTTAATTTTGGCCGCGCCTAAAATATGCCAAAGCCATGACGGCTCTATCATATGCCGTTGGCTGCCAAATGAAGGGTTGCAACAATCAACGACTACCCTTCCATCTGAGATGCAGATCTCAGCCGTCCAAGTTCGCCAGCTAACACATGGCAACTTCAGTCCCAAGGCCAAACATCACGGTTTTTCCAAAACCCTAATTTTAACCGCGCCTAAAATATGCCAAAGCCATATCGGCCCTACCACATATCGCTGGATGCCAAACGGAGGGTTGCAACAATCAATGGCTACCCTTCCATCTGAGATGAAAATCTCGGTCGTCCATGTTCGCCACCTAACGCATGGCAACTTCCGGCCCAAGGCCAAACATCACGGTTTTGCCAAAACCCTAATTTTGGTCGTGCCTAAAATATGCCAAAGTCATGCCAGCCCTATCACATGCCACTGGCTGCCAAACGGAAGGTTGCAATAAGCAACGGCTACCCTTCCATCTGAGATGCAAATCTCAGCCGTCCAAGTTCGCCACCTAACGCATGGAAACTTCTGGCCAAGGACAAACATCACGGTTTTGCCAAAACTCTAATTTTGGTCGCGCCTAAAATATGTCAAAGCCATGCCGGCCTTATCACATGCCGCTGGATGCCAAACGGAGGGTTGCGACAATCAACGACTACCCTTCCATATGAGATACATATCTCAGCCGTCCAAGTTCGCCACCTAACGCATGGAAACTTCTGGCCCAAGGCCAAACATCACGGTTTTGCCAAAACCCTAATGTTGGACGCGCCTAAAATATGCCAAAGCCATGCCGACCCTACCACATGCCGCTGGCTGCCAAACGGAGGGTTGCAATAATCAACGACTACCCTTCCATCTAAGATGCAGATCTCAGCCGTCCAAGTTCACCACCTAACGCGTGGCAACTTCCGGCCCAAGGCCAAACATCACGGTTTTGCCAAAACGGAGGGTTGCAATAATCAACGACTGCCCTTCCTCCTGAGATACGAATCTCAGCCATACAAACTTGCCACCAAACGATTTGTGGCAATCTCTTGGCCACGATGCCAAAACCCTAATTTGGCCGTGCCAAGAGCATGCACGCACTGCAACCATGTCGTTGGTTACCAGACGAAGGGTTGCAACAGTCAACGGCTTCCCTTCCTCTTGAGATATGAATCTCAGCCATACAAACTTGCCACCAAACGATTTGTGGCAATCTCTTGGCCATAGTGCTAATTCTTGGCAACGACGCCAAAACCCTGATTTGGTCGTGCCAAGAGCATGCACGCACTGGAACCATGCCGCTGGTTTCCAGACGAAGGGTTGCAACAATCAACGTCTAACCTTCCTCCTGAGATACGAAGCTGATCCATACAAACTTTCCACCAAGCGATTTGTGGCAATCTCTTGGCCACGACGGCGAAACCCTAATTTGGCCATGCCAAGAGCATGCTAGCGATGCAACCATGCCGCTGGTTGCCAAACGAAGGGTTGCAACAATATACGGCTATCCTTCCTCCTGAAATGCATATCTCATCCGTACAAGCCTGCCACCAAACAACTCGTGGCAATGTCTTGGCTGCGATGCTAACTCTTGGTCACGACACCAACTTGGCTGCAACGCTAACTCTCTGGTCACGACACCAACCTGGCTACGATGCCTTTCTTTGGTCATGGCACCAACTTGGCTACAAACGCAAAATCCGCCAAATCCTTTGGCCACGCCACATGTAGCAACATGTTACACGTTTTGCACGAAAACACTCGAGACATCAAAATATGTCACAAACTGGGGGATGCTTATCAGGGTATTGGTCTGGAAGTTTACAGCGTGCGGCGTACACTACGCCCGTTACAAGAAAGTTTCATAAGAGTGAGGCGGCTAGTAAATACAAGGTATAATGGTGAAACGTTTCCTTCATTATGGAAACATCAATTCCAGGCGTTAACCATTACCGCTTTCTTCCATTTACTCAACCGTTTCCAATTCTTACGAGACCAGGGTACGTTTCGTTGCGACTTGTATAAATAGGTCTCACCTATTTCCACCAAACAACAGGTTTTGGTCACGAGAATACAACACTCAGAAATCAGTTGTTAGCTTTCCCATCTGTTAGCTTTCCACTTTCTGATACAAGTCGTCAAACAACTACTCTTCCCGAATCAACTATTCTGGTCTCAACACTCTCTTCGCTTTCCTCCCTAGACCAATCCTTCTCCTTCACTTTGTGACCGAAGCAAGTCTGGAACGGCCATTTCTTGGTTTAGGCCGGATTTGTACAGATTGATCTCTCGAATCAAAATACTCCCTTGCAGTACATTGTTTAGGGTTTAGACTCGTTTCTCACCCGCACACTCGAAATTACCAAACCAGCAGAAACTGTTTTCACCCTCAAACACATCGATAATAACATTAGCGGACTCCATCATAACTTGAGTTCTGAGATTAAACACTTGAAAACCACGACTATCAGAGGCATAGCTAAGGAAGATACCTTCATCACTTTTAGTATCAAATTTCCCTCTCTGTTCTCGATCTTTTAGAATGTAGCACTTACTTCCGAACACTCTGAGATAGTGCAAGTTGGGTTTTCTACCGTACCACAACTCATAAAGGAGTGTTTATGGTTTTATATCGTAGGTAGCACGGTTGATCAATAACATGTTGTAAAGACAGCTTCTTCCCAAAACCTTAACGGTAAGTTTTTGTTATGGAACATTACCCTGGCCATTTCCTGAATATTCCTGTTTTTTCTTTCTGCAACTCCATTGGCTTGAGAAGTACTGGGTGGTAAATATTGTTGAATAATCCCCAGTTCGTCACAAAATTCAAACACCTTAGTGTCCTTGAATTCAGTTCCACGGTCGCTTCTAATTTTCTTTAGTTTGCGACCTTGTTCGTTATGGATTCTTTAAACAATAATCTTGAATTCATCAAAGGTTTCATTCTTATGAGATAGAAATGCAACCGAAGTGAATCTGGTGTAATCATCTACCATAACTAAAGCATACTTCTTACCTGCAACCGTGGGTTGTTGAATAGGTCCGAAGAGGTCCATATGAATTAAATTTTAGTGGAGCTTTAGTGAGAATATCTCGAGATGATTTATGGTGAACTTTCATTTGCTTACCCTTTTGAAAGGCACCGCATACACCATCAATCTTTGCATTGATTTTGAGAACACCTCTAGCAAGTTCTTTGTTAATGATCTTAGTTAGAAGACGATAATTGATGTGACAAAAACGTTCATGCCAAAGATGTGTAGATTCCACCTTAGTCAAATTGCAACAGTTACCGAACTGAGTATCCAGAAGATAACAGTTGTTTTTACCACGAGTTCCCTCAAAAATTACTTTCCCAGTTTTGTCTACAATGTCACATCCATTCGCATTGAAGATATCTGTATGGCCTTTGTCACAGATTTGACTAATAGAAATAAGATTTGAAGTCATACCTTTTACGTGTACTACATCATGGATTTCAAGAATGCCGGGAAGTTTGATCGTCCCCTTCTTGCTTATGTAGCAGCAACTCCCATCTCCAAATGTCACGGGACCTCCTTCATAGTCATATGAAGAAATAAACCACGTGAGATCACCTGTCATATGTCGGCTACACCCACTATCAAGAAACCATTGAAAGGGCGATGTTGATTTTAGAGCAAAAGCTTCCATACTAACACTACTATCCCGTTTAGGATTTCTTGTTAGTTTTATACGTCTTTTCAGAGAAGCAAGCCGTTGTTCAGCTTTCTTATGAAGATTACTTGCAACTTTTAGGCTTTTTCGTAAGGACATACAAGTATGTTGAAAGTGATTGTAAGAGTCACAGAACATACATGGACCAACATCTTTAATCTCGTAAGAGTAGTTCTGAGTACTATCAGGTTTTACAAAGCCTAGACCTTGTTAATCATCTGACTTATGTCCATTCTTCAGAGAAGAATAAAGAGAATTATTCAAATCCATTGAAGGAATTTTGATAGACATTAAATCCTTATACAATGCAATTTCTGCAACAAGATCAGTGTTGATCCGGATTTGTTCATCCAACTTCTTCTGTAGAATAACTAGTTTTTCAGAACTTTCTCTACAATCAGAATTTTTATCCCTGGTGAAGCGTTTATAGAGACTTTACTGTCCATAGAGTCAGATTTCTACAAACACAGACTTATGAGGTCTTAAAACGTGTTTGCCTGCTCTGATACTAATTGAAAAACCGGGGTGTAACAACCATACCTAATATTTATTTTAGCAATCTGTATGGACAAACTCCAATATAATTTTAAGAGAATCAACTAGACAGTCGGACTCAATCTTATTAAAAGTATATCAAAGAGTTATATCTCACTTTCTCGATTCAATGCTTACTCAAGAAAATAGAAATCTGCGAGTCTAATTGAATACAAGAGAAATCACTTGAATGGTACCAAAGACCAATGTTCAAGGATCAATCAATTTCAATTAACAACCAAAAATTGGATTTCCTAATTAATCGATTCAACGCACAACCTGTGATATTTCAATTATATAACAAAATATAATATGGAAAAGAAATAACACAGATACCAGAAGTTTTGTTAACGAGGAAACCGCAAATGCAGAAAAACCCCGGGACCTAGTCCAGATTGAACACACACTGTATTAAGCCGCTACAGACACTAGCCTACTACAAACTAACTTTGGTCTGGACTTTAGTTGAACCCCAATCGATCTCACACTGATCCAAGGTACAGTTTCGCTCCTTACGTCTCTGATCTCAGCAGGATACTACGCAGTTGATTCCCTTAGCTGATCTCATCCACAACTAAGAGTTGATACGACCCAAAGTCGAAGACGTTAATAAACAAATCTGTATTACACAGAAAAGTATACGATAATGGATAAATATGTCTCCCACAGAAATACCTACGAGTTTTTGTTCCGTCTTTTGATAAATCAAGGTGAACAGGAACCAATTGATAACCTGGACTTATATTCCTAAAGAACTGCCGAGAATT
Source organism: Papaver somniferum (assembly GCF_003573695.1). NCBI lineage: Eukaryota > Viridiplantae > Streptophyta > Magnoliopsida > Ranunculales > Papaveraceae > Papaver > Papaver somniferum. The sequence continues at coordinate 121,543,234 of NC_039365.1, read as the reverse complement.
ATCAATCACCTCACAATAATATTAATTGACTAGCGAAACAAGATATTGTGGAATCACAAACAATGAGACGAAGGTGTTTGTGACTACTTTTCTATCTTGCCTATCGGAGAAATTAATCTCAAGCCAATCTTACGATTGTACTCAAATACGATAGAAATATCAAGATCAGATCACACAACTACAGAGAAAATAGTTGGGTCTGGCTTCACAATCCCAATGAATTCTTCAAGTCGTTAACCTACATGGTCTCGGTAGAAACCTAAGGTTAAATGATAATCAACTATATCTAATACAACTAGTATTACACAGGAGGTACGGGGATTATGTTTCCCAGTTGCTAGAGTTCTTCTTTGTATGGTCTTTCAAATCAGGGCTTGCAATCAATGTTAGCTTAGTAACAAAGCATTCAATATTCACCGTTAGATGAAAAACTTATTAGATTGAATCTAATATCTTTCAACCGTTAGATCGAACTTAGCTTGTTAGACACAAATAAAATGCACGTTTATTTAGGTTTGTGTAACCATACCCAAACATGTACATTTAGTTGGGTCAACAGTAGTTAACTAAATGGTTATCCATATGAGCACTTTCATATCAACCATATTCATCTTAACCATAACTAGTTCAAATGACTCAAGAGAACTAGTTAGAGAGTTGTTCAATTGCTTAGATCTCATAGAAGTATATAAGACACAATCGAAGCAAAAACAATTTGATTCACTCGAATCAATTTATGAACGTTATAGCCACGGTTTGCAAGTGTGCATTCCTTAGTTTATATAAGTTTAAGTTCACGGATAATCGTTTTCAGAAACTAACCCACTTAAGTACGCATACTGGTACGCGGACTTAAGTACCTGGAATAAGTTTGCTTTCAGTTCACAAACTCCAACAGAAATTCATGGGATGTGAACTTCCAACAGTGCGCGTACTAGTGAAGATTTCATCCTAGGAAACAATGTTTTACATTTGTTTAAAGGAAGTACATTCATGAAATTGTTTTATGAATCGAAAGGGAAATCATTAGGCTTATTGGTATGGCTATTCATTGCAAATCTTTGAATTACCAATATGTGTGAGATGGTAGAACCGATCGTAACCTTGTTATGTATCTTGGTATAATAATTACAAGTGCCTGACTTATGATTTGGTATGACTAGTTCTTATTAATTAGTGTTACAAATCCTAAGTAATCACCATCAGATGGTATGATCAATATATGTAATTGGTGTGACCGATCCTATTAATTGGTGTGACCGTTCATAAAGTGTTGTGTAATCGATCCTTGTAATTGGTAACCGGTCCTGGTAATTGGTGTAACCGATCCTGTTAACTGGTGTGACCGATCATAAGCAATACCATGAAAATATGGGAACTGGTCATGGTAACTCATGTAATCGATCCTGGTAACTGATGTAACCGGTCCTGGTAACTTGTGTGACCGATCACAAGTATTTCCATATTGAGGTATAACCGATCCTAGTTATTGGTAGAACCGATTGAACCCATGTATGTGATTTGATATTTGATCAATCACATAGTTATCTTATAATACAGGTGAACCAATTCTAAACTTGTTTGGAAGTGTGGTATAACTGATTCCAAGAATGTAAATCCATGTAAATATGAATAGGGATTTACAGTGAAAAGATTTCAACATACTTTGAACACGTACAATAAATCTTATCATTTATTGTTCAAAGATATTCCTTAGTACACAAGGAGATCCTATGCCAAAATAAATTGAAAATCTTTTAATTAAGGTTTTTGGTTTATATGTTTTAATTACCAGCAATTAAATGCATATCTCTAGAGGAAAAAAATTAGTATTATGCATTTACTAATTGGAGATTTTCTATTGAGAAATTTCACAAATTTTGGACAAGCACTTATTGGAATTAGGAAAACCGAATTTTGCTATTCATTGCATATCTTGAGAATATTTTCGGCTTTGGAAATTCCTTTGGTGTCCAAACATCCTTGGTCTATAAATACCTAAGTTTGCATTCCTAGCAAACTATCCTAAAAGCCAGGCAAACTTCATTCTTGTTGTTTCTGGTGGAGCCGTCTATTCGAAGAGGAAAGTATCCTAATTAGGTGAAATCTCTTACGGCCGCTCGTTTAAAGACTTCTGTGGAATCAAGAAGCTCTATGAGCACCGTCGATGAGAAACTAGATAATTGCAGTGTTATTAGCTTTCGATTTGATTTGATTGATTAACGTTTTTTGAAACTTTGATTGCACCTAGTTTGTTTATTCTTGAGAATATTCTCTTCTGATATAAGATTCACTCAAACTAGATCGAAGTATCGACGGGATATTTAGAACTGTTTGTAGATCTAAAGACATCTTGTGATAATCCATTGTTAGCAGACTCCGTTCTATGTGTGATTGATCACAAGAGATTCAAGTGGTGTTGTGCAAGTATTTATTGAAGATAAAAGAAGACGAAGAAGATTTAGTTCCCATATCTTTGGTGTGCACAAACCTTAATTGGCTAGGACCCAACTAGAATCGTATTTATTCGATTGATTAGTTGTGTGAGATCGACATCGCTTTATAGCTTCTCGTTGAGATCTATACTGATTGATTGCGAATCTAAACTTGACTACTTTGGTAGTTATTGGATATATTGATCTAATCAGGCAAAGGAGTTTATTAGATTAAACGGAAGAGCCTTTGCGTATGACTTGAGATATCTTTATCTTGAAAGAATCGAAAGAGTTGTTACCAAACAAATTTGTTGTTCCTTTACTGTTTGGAATACGATCCAAAGGAATTGTTCCAGTGCGTGCACTCATCGAAGTCGGAAGCGCAGGGATACTGAGGAAACTAATGGAACTAGGGGTAGTTGCTTGGTCTCAACTATACGAAGTTGGTGTAGATTTTGTATAACGGCTTAATTATGAGAGTATTCAATTCTGGACTAGGTCCGGGAGTTTTTCTGCATTTGCATTTTTCCTCATTAACAAAATCTTACTGTGTAATTTACTTTTTTTTTTCCGCAATTATATTAGTTTATATAATTTAAAGTAAATTACACAAATGTTAACTCCGCATATACTTGATAGTGATCCTATAGAGTTTGGTTAAGTCCGAACCTATTATCAACTGTCATACTTCGTTGTTGTATCTCGATTTTGTATCCATAACCAATCACATAAGTTATCTTGTTGTCGTATTGTCTCGATCTCGTATCCGTAGACGATCACATGAAGTGTGAACCGATTTTTTGTATTGTATCGACTCAGTCCATAGACAATCACCTTCGGTAGAGGACTTATAGGTGGATAAATAAAAGATTATGGTGAATTTGGGTACCCTCATCTTTTCAATTATAATTAATATAATGGAAGTCAAGTTCGTTACCACGAAGAGCAGTGAGATTAAGTTGTTCAAAAGGTCAAAAATGGGGGCTTGGTTTTAGATTTCAAAGTAAATAAAGCAATTGAAATTGAGTTGCAAGCAATAGAGAGAGAGGTGATCGAGGAATCCTTCTTCATCACTAAATATTCATCAAAATAGTATATTCATACATTCTTCATCAATCATAGTTATCACCAACGGTAAGATAACAGGTACACTTAGTTATCTCCAAAATTCCTTAATTAAGTCACTGGACAACATGTACACTTAGTCTCCAGATTCTACCCATTTGAACCACCTTGAGGTACGCTTGCAAGATGTAATTCAATCGAATATTTTATGGTCTTTGAATTTAGGCTTAATCCTAGTAGTTAGACTCAATATGCTCGATCTACTTGCTAATGTTGTGTTTACACGCAATTGGTTTACAGAATCCCTTTGCAAGGTCTCATGTTCTCTACTTGTGTAAGGAATTATTCAACAATTACGGATATCCTAACCGTTATTATTATTAGATTAAATCAACAAATTAATTCAGTTGGCCACCTAAATTTTTTATCAATCAATCTTAATCATTCTTAATAGTAAACACAAACGATAATTATATGAAGAAATCAAAACAGATTCATATACTAAATCAAATCATATTTAGAACTTAGAATTCATCCTCAATAAATTAGGTTTTTAGATAATGATGGATGTAGAAGCACCCGTGTTATACATATGATAAACTATAAAATAAATTGTTACGATTGATGAAAACCACTTCGAAACCCTAGGTTTTTACTCCGTTGTTGTTCCCCTCCTTCCAATTCTTCCAAAGTTGTGTAAAAGATGATTTATTAATGTTTAGGAGGTCTTCTTATATCAATCTCACGAATTAGGTCTTCAAAATCTCTCCGGGCCCGTGTTTTCTTCGATTTATAGTTTCACACACGTACCAAATACTCTTAGTTACGGTTGGGCTCGTTATCTTCAAGCCAACCGTAAGTATGACCATCAAAACCCGCAAAAAATCCCTAGAGTTACGGTTTGGGTTCAACCCAGCCGAAAATATGACCATAAAATTGTGTAGAAAATCCCAGATTACGTCTAGGTCTGAGTCTCTTGGACATGGCCGTAATTATTCATGTACACTTTTTGTTCTTCGCCATTTCGTTCATAATTTTCTCATCCGATGTCCGATTGACCTCATTATTTTTGTTTTGCATTCCGCAGTGACCAAATATTCATTTCTCTTTATTTTATTTTACGGTTAGGTTGGACCTAGCCACAACTCCTTTTGAAAATTATGTTGAAAATTCATCTCATTTACAGTTAGGTTTTGGGATGCTTTTCCCAACCGTAAATTCTCCTGTAACTTTTATCCAAGAGTTGTATTTGCACCTTCCAACTTATTCTTTTCATGCCGGGATGAATTCCTTTCCTCTTCTCAACTCTTTTTAACACCATTTACATTGATTTTCGAACGATTCACCTAAAGAAACAAATAAGAAATACAACAAGAGTAATACAACATAGAATGCACGAATTATAGCTTAAACAAGTTTTATAAAGGACGCTATACTCAGGTAAATTAAGCACTTATCAAGTCTAAAAATGATGGAGCGCGCTATCATTGCATGGTGGGTAAACTGTTAGCTCAATACAGATTAAGTTCATACTAGAAGTGTAATGTAGACAACATGTTAGTGAAAATCAAGAAGAGGAAAGATCGCCTGGATGATCCGCACACCATCTTAAAATCAATGACGGCGTATAAGATGCACGCCAATCCGGAGAAATCCTTTGCGTCACTATAGGAATGTTCTTATGTCACGTTGTTGCAAAGAAAAAAATAGATAAGGTGAAATCCATCCTTAATATGCGGTCATCAAAGAAACACAAGTGCAATATCATAGGGAAGATCATCGGGGTGGTTATGCAGATTCATACAAGTGAAAACACTTTGCTAAAGAATTACTCCATTGAACCCACCAAGCGTTGGTTTGTCAAGTTTGGTTGTCATATTTTAGTATCAAACTTAATTAGAGTCGCTTGATTAAATGTACTATAGGCACTTCATTTAAGTTAGACTAAAAATTCTAGGATTGTTGAGACATACAAGTATTACCTTGAAGACCTGAAGAACGTGAAGATGTATCGATTACAATGTAGACACCATCCTTCCACTTGAGGTTAGTGATACTGACTTGACTTGTTTACATTCCTATCGTCGCCTCCAAGTCATTTAAAATTGAAACATAACATGCGAGGTTATATTTAATACTCTAGTATTAGACTTGGTCATTTTATTATGATCAAAGTGTCAAGGAAGAATATTTGATTACGAAGTATAACATTTATCTTTTGAAATTCGTAAATGCGACATCGACATATTCTATGTAACTCGTTACTTGATTGTGTATTGGATATAAATTTGATTTCATCCTAGGATATGTTTGAAGGAAGTACATATGCGAAACTTGTTTTGTAATCGAAAGGAAATCAATAGGCGTTTTGGTCCGGTTTTCATTGAAGATATATTGGATTACCAATTCGAACCTAGGTAAAAATATTGGTAGAACCGATATTGACTTATGTTGAGAGTTATGGTAAAACCGATCTTTACCTAGTTTGGGATATACTGTAGAACCGATATTGTGTTATGTTGAGAGTCTTGGTAGAACCGATCCCTATATTAGGATATCTGGTAGAACCAATCCTAGTTAAATTATTGGGAGTCATGGTAGAACGGGATCATTGCGTATTTTTGGATACATGGTAGAACCGATCCTAGATATTATTGGGAGTCATGGTAGAACAGATCCCTACATATATTTGGAAACTTGGTAGAACCGATCTTAACCTACATTAGGAGTCATGGTAGAACTGGTCCGAAGAGAAAATCGATCCTCTACATTCACATATTACTTTACAATTTTGTGTGAGTTTGGAATTAGGGTTTTCTAAATAGGAAATTTCTAGGTGTCGACGTAATTTGAACATGAATATAATTCTTATCTTTTATTGTTCAAAGATATTCCTTGATACTCAAGGTGATCCCAACCGAAATATTGAGAATATTTTAATTAAGATTTTTGATTATATGTTTTTGATTTTCTAGCAATCAAAACATATCTCTTAGAAAGTTATATGAGTTAAGTATTCAACTAATATTAGATATTTTTTAATGAGAGATTTCGTAATTACAGGTTTGATATTAGTTGGAAATATGAAAACCGAAATTATGTACTTATTGCATATTCTGAGAATATTTTGGGTTTTGGAATTTCCTTGTTGTACAAACAACCTTGGTATATAAACAGTTGATTTTGCATTTCTTGCAAACTATCCTAAAAGTCGGGCAAACTTCATTCGTGTTGTTTCTGGTGGAGCCATCTATCAGGAGAGGAAAGTGCCCTAATTAGGCGAAATCTCTTACGACCGCGTTTAAATACTTATGTGGGATCAAGAATCTCTACGAGTACTGTTGGTGGGAAACTAGATAATTGCATTGTTATTTTAGTTTTTTATTATTGATTTTGATTGACTAACGGTTGTTGAAACTTTGATTGCACCTAGTTTTATTATTCTTGTGTCCCTTCTATTCTGATATGAGGGTCACTCAAACTAGATCAATGTATTGGCAGGATCTTTAGAACTGTTTTTAGATCTAAAGATAACTTGTGATCATCCATTGTTAACAAACTCCGTTCTGTGCGTGATCCATCATAAGTGGATTCCAGTTGTGTTGTGCAGGTACAAAAGAAGGTAATTTAATACAATAAGATTTTTCTTATTGGTTTTCGTATCTCGTGATTTGTGCACACATCTTGATCGTCTGGGATCCGACTTATATTTGATTTATCTTTGATAAATTTATCATATAGTCATTTAGATCGGCAACTATCATTTGATGGTGTTTTTCAATATTCGAATTTGATAGTTGTGAATCTGAATCCAAGTTACTGATTTGGATTGATCTTACTCGAAAAAGGAATTTACTAGTTTAAATGGAAGAGACTTTGTCAAAACTTAAAGAATCTTTTTAAAAAATATTATTGGAGTAGTTACCAAACAACTTTTTTCTTTATTGTTTGGAAGACGATCAAAAGGAGTTGTGTGCTTAAGACTTTACATCGGTAAAGCAACTCAAGATAATGATTTCTATCTTGAGATTTACGTGCTTAACCAAATGGTCATAGACGCAGATATACTGAGGGAACTAAGTAATTAGGGGTGGATTACTTGGTCTCAACTATACGAAGTTGGCATTGTTCTTTGTATAGCATCTTAATTTTGAGTGTATTCAAAACTGGACTAGGTCCCGAGGTTTTTCTGCATTTGCGATTTCCTCATTAACAAAATATTGATGTGTCATTTACTTTACTTCCTCATTGAAATTATTTTATTATAATAAAGTAAATTACACTTGTACGTTAAATCTAATCACTTGACAATGATACTATAGTCAATTGATCTTGTACCATAACTATTGTCAAGTGAATATCTTGTAGTTGTATTTTCTTGACTTTGTCTATAGACGATCACTCAAGGTATCATACTTATAGGTTGAAACGAAAAGATTGTAGTGTATTTGGGCACCCTCATCATTTCACACTTTCTTCCAGAAGTTATGAAAAAAATACCACATTCGAATGCAGTTGGGGGTGCATATGAGCTTTTAAACTCATGAAATAATACCTCACAAATCTACCAATATTATAAAAGACATGCGAAAAAAAATTAAATTGTATTTATCATCATTAAAAATTTTGGTGAAAATGGTGTTAGATAGTCCAAAACACACGTGGGAGCATCTTATAAACTTCTTAAGCAATATGTTAACACATGCATATAAGAACTACACACCGCCAGAGAAAGCATTGCTCTTATCAGCATACAAGAATCATAGTTCCACGAAAGATGGATCTGGGTACTTATAACTACGTACTAGAATAACGGGATAATATAGGTATCATAGACAAAAAACGACAATATGAATTGGCATTGTCTCAACCGGGCAACTGACATGAAAATCGCAACGTTATAGCTCAAGAGAAGTGTAATTTAGTTCAATGGAGAAATCAATCGGTTACTTCTAAAGCTATGAGAATATCAATAACCGAACGGAAATGAAATTAAAGTAATTAGCATATGTTTTGGCAAAGAAGACAATAGAACAAAGTTTTCGTTGACAAGAATGGAATTCGACGCCTCCTTTTCTCCAATGTTTTTTTTTATTTAGATAAGAATCGTTTATGTTTAGTTAGCAGTAAATCTTTAAATGTTTTCACCATTCTCGTTTGACAAGTGTTTTGTAATCTTTCTTTATCAAGAGTACAAAACACAATTTGGCTAAGTTTACCTGCATAAGTGGTGGTCCAGATTTTTCCTCAAAAAGATAAATCCACGGTTGTGGTTTATTTCATGAAATATAGACTTTTATCACGAGTTATAAGGAATCCTATCGGTTCAATTTTCATAAAGTCGATCTCTTTCACATTTTCTCCCTCTCCTCGGTCTCCTGATGCCACAAAAGAGTCTCATTGTTCCTATCTGCATTTGGATTAAATCTTTTCGCTTTCCATTGCACATCAAAACATTTTAACTACAATCACAAAAAAGGAAAGATAGCATCGTCAAGAGAATCACATTTTAACTACAATCACATTTTGACTACATCAAAACAAATATAGCACCGTCAACGGAAAGACCCAGTGATGGATAGAAACCTAACCAATAAGAATTTTAAATACTCTCGGTTACTTTTGATTAATGGTTCAAAGTATAAGTTGAACGGAAACATGAAGTGGATTCTTTGTTTATCTACGTTTTTTTGTATCTATAATTATTGTGAAATTTGTTTGATTAATAATTGTGGAGTTGATCTAATTTGTGATTTTTAGGTGTGAGGACATATGGGTTATGATATTGTTTATGTGTTACAAAGTATTGGTGTTTAAACAGAAAATCTAAGAATTAGTATGCTTGGATTGGGTTTGTAGGAGCCTGGATTTTTTTTTTTTTTTGAAAGGAGGTTAAAATGTATTGAAAGAAAAATGTAACAAGGTCAGAAAGACCCTATTTTCAGTATTACAAGCAGTCTATAATTACTTTCCAGTGGGTGATTAAATCCCTGAAAGGGGTTGTTCTAAACCAATTTCCGGCTGAGCCCCATAAGTAAATGAGAGACTTGACTTCGTTAATGACCATTGCCTCATGTCTTGGTGTTTTGGATGCCATATTTCTTCTGTTTCTTTCTTTCCAGACTGCCCAGCAAATGGCGAAATTAACAGTGGCCAGATTCTCCTATCTCTGTTTCTTCCTCTCCTGAATTTCCAAGCCTCTAGTTGCCCATTTATGGATCCAGATTGTACCCATTTTATATTGTACCATGCGATGAAATAGCTCCAGATCTTGTGCACATAGTTACAATGAAGAAAGAGATGATTGACTGTTTCAGGGAAGAAATTACAAAGAGAGCAGGTGGCAGTCTGAATTGTACATCTTCTTCTCAATAGATTATCCGCAGTGGGTATAGAATTGTAGGAGATTGACCACATGTGAAATTGGACTTTTGGGGGGACAAATTGCACCCCAGATGCAATGAAAAGGTATAAAATCCGATAGAGTTTGAGTTTGAGATTGTTGTACCAGCCACTTGTAGCAAGACTTTGTTCTAAAACCTCCAGTATTAGTGATACTGACTTTATCTTCCCGATCAGTTAAAGTAGTAGGAGTTCCAAGAACTGCAAATAAGTCCAGCATTTCCTGCATCTCAATATCCTTTAAGTTTCTGCTTAGCCTTAGATTCCAATCACCATTCTCAACCACTTCCCTTATAGATGCATTTTTCTGCGCTGAAATCCTGAAGATTTTAGGAAAGCTTTCTTTGAGAGTGAGTTTTTCCTTCCATTTATCCCACCAAAAATATAACGAAGAGCCATTCCTTAAATCAGTTGTTTCCAATTCTTCTATTATATGTTTCTGTTTCTGTATGCCAGACCAAATGTCTCTGCCTTGAGGTAAAGTTTTGTTTTTAACCCATAAATCTTCTTCTCTACCCTTTCTTTTCTTGCTTATAACTCTTCTCCAGAGATGGTGTTTTTCTTTAGTGAATCTCCAAGCCACTTTGCTAATAGGGATTTATTTGCGAGTCTTAGGTCTCTAATTCCCAAGCCCCCTTGTTCTTTTGGTCTGCAACACTTGTGCCAAGCTATCCAGTTGATTTTCCTTTTTGCTGAAGAGGAGCCCCATAAAAATTCCCTCATTATTTGGTTGAGTTTATTCTCCATTTTTATTGGAATTGGAAAAATGGATAAAAAGTATATTTGTAAGCTTGATAAAGTGGTCTTAACCAATATCACCCTTCCTGCTTTTATGAAAAATTTCCTTTTCCATGGAGCAAGTTTCTTTTGAAATTTCTCAATAACCACATTCCAGATAGAAGAACTTATACTTGTTGCACCCACTGGTAGTCCCAAATATTTAAGTGGAAGAGATTCAACATTGCAGTTTAGGATATCTGAGATAGCTTTCACTTTATGATCTGACACTCTCTCTCATGATGGTCTTTTTGGAGCCTGAAATTCCTAACATGTAAAAAGATTTGAAATCAGTTCTAGGATATTCTTGGTCTATAAGATTATGATGTTTTAGCCAAATTCTTTTTTCGGCTTAAGTTTTGCTTTATACGTGTTCTTTTATTCAATCAAGTTATTGTTAGAAACCTTATTTTAGTAAAAAAAAAAAAAAAGAGAAAGGGTTTTGGTTTGTTTGCACTATGGGACTTCTTCATATTGCAATTGGAATCTGGCAAATAGGAACATAGTAAAAGAGGAAATACAGGGTCAGGATGACTCTGATTTATAAAGATGATAATGATAAGAATGTTGCTTCCACTTTGTGATTCATCTGATTATTATAACATCAGATATTAGGGCCAGGTTAGTGCGCATTGAATGATTTCTTCCATTGCACAATCACATCAATGCTTCACAGATATCTAGCCTAGCATTCCATCAATTGTGACAGCAGTTTAAACATGACAGTGAACATTAACAAACATCAACAGGAGCATTACAACATTTAACATTAACATAACCAACTGAAATTAACAATGAACACATTAACAGAAACACTAACAGGAATTAATTTAACCTAACATGATAAACTAACACTAACAGGAGGCAAAAGGATTAACAGTAACATCAACAGAACATAGTAGACATGAACATGAAACTGAACTGAAATTTAAAACATTAACAGGACATGAAAGTCCTGGATGCTGGCTATTCCAAGCATAGCTTCTCACACCACACCCATTCTCTATTTATAGTTCACAGACACAATTTCCCTAAATTACAAAATTAGGGTTCTTCCCCAAAAATCAGTTGAATTAGGTTTACCTAATTTCTTTGAAATTGATCCTTGAAATCGTCGACCCATGCTTTGTAATTGCTCCCTGACCTCTTCTCATGCGCCAATTGCAACTCTAGGTTGCCTAATTTATCAGTCTTTCACGCCTAGGGTTTCAGGCAGAGAAGCGTGAAAAAGTGAGAAAATAGGGAACTAGAGGGCTAGGGGGGAGATGGGTTTTGGTTGTTGGGTGATAGGGTGATGATGGTGGAGAAGTGATGGTGGCAGTGAGTTGGTGGCAGAGGTGGAGAAGGTGGTGGCGACATGGTGTCTCTGCAGAGGGAGGGGATGGAAGAGGGGCTCGACTGTTTGGGAGAAGGGGGGTGTTTGGTTAGCTGGTATAGGTTCGGTTGCTAGAGTGTTGAGCGAATCCATCGAGTCTTGATGTTCTGTGACTCTGAGCTGCGAGATGCGAAGCTGGTAGGTGGATCGGATGGTTCCTCCTGATGAGGTTGGTAGCGACCGTCAGATTTTTTTATACAACGAAGTTAACGGCTCTAGATGGGGTTAGGTGTTGTAGTGTAAGGCGAAGATATCAAACGTTTGATGAACAGCAAGGGAGCGACCGTTGGATTCAACTACCATCTAATCTGAAGGCTTGGAATTTCAGCGCTGTGGTGCTTGGCAGAGACTTCAGATTTTGATGCTCTATGAAGGAGCGACCGTCGGATGCTTCTGAGAACTGATCTGATGGCTGAGAACGGAGGCGTTTTTGTGTGTAGAAAATGAGGTTGTGCGCACCATTCTTCGCGGCTTCCTTGCGTGATTTCTCCCGGCTTTTCACTACTTTTCTGCTCTTTTTGCTCCGCAAGTCATCCAGACTTTATTTATTACCTAAAAATGCAAAATTAATTAATAAAAATATTTATTCTTGAAAACAATGAAAATACAGAATATGGGATAAAATGTAGAATTAATGCATAAAAGATGAGTTAAATGCCAACAAAAAGGGATAAATATATACAATATTTGGCACTCAT
>NC_039365.1:121529500-121530045 GCF_003573695.1 Papaver somniferum | reverse complement strand
TTTTTTTTTTTTTTTTTTGGAATTTTTCAATTTTTTCGAAAAAGAAGAAGGAGTTCGTTTTCAATTATGGCAAATTATCATGGTATCTACTCTATACCCCCAAACCTAAACTAAACATTGTCCTCAATGTTTCAAAATATGGAAAGAATTAAAATGCAACATATGGAAAGGGACATGCTGAGTAGAGTAAAAGGAGAGAGAATACCCGATTTCGGCGAAAGCAGAATTAAAACTCCGTTATCAAGGCAAAAATCCAACATATTTCAGCCGAGATCATATTGGATTAGCAAAATATATACAAAAGGAACAAAAGGGTTTTTAAGAAATTTTATCTACTGGATTATATACAAAAAAATCACCATACACCAAAAGTCTAAAGAGTTGAGGATCAACCCAAAAGAAAAAGTGTAGAGACATGGAAAGTTTCAAAACACTAAAATTGGACTTAAATAGGAGAAAAATAAAACTTTTTTTTTTTTTTTAACAAAGAAAATAAAATTTGGTTTTTGAATGGGAGCAAAAGAATTTTTTTTTTTTTTTTTTTT
>NC_039365.1:121528875-121529005 GCF_003573695.1 Papaver somniferum | reverse complement strand
TTAAATGGGTTACCTTTTAAGCACAGCCCAGCTGCTCTGATATTGTTGCAAAAACCCAGTTGGGTTTTGGTTCTTTTCCTTGGTGGCGTCCCAGCAGAGGAAAAACAGGTTCAGAACAGCAGGTCCAACA
>NC_039365.1:121457793-121528592 GCF_003573695.1 Papaver somniferum | reverse complement strand
TGGTAGGCTTCTAAAAGGTCCTAAAAATTATCCCCGGCCAAAAACTTGGTGGGCCCGGAGATGTGTATAAAATGAAGCGCAATGAAAACGCGGGCCTACAGTAATACCGCAAGTGCACGGTCGTCAGTTGTAGCTCGTGCAAGTACGGGTCGATCCACAGAGATCGGGTGTGTTATGGAGTGTTTAGCTATTTTGGGTTCTAGTTGCTATTGGGCTCTAAATTTGCTTTGGGCTTAGTTGGTTTGTTTGGATTAACTGTGAACTTATGGGCTTTTGGTCTTTAGAGTTGCACTGGGCTTTGGGCTAACAGTGAACTGAACTTGGGCTCAACAGTTCACTTGTGAATTGGGCTCAGTATCTTTTGATGTGAACTGGGCTTTGGATTCAGTCAAGGATCTGGGCCTTTGGGCCTTTGAGGAACTGAACTTCAGTTTTGATTTAGCTAGGCTTTTGGGCTTACCTTAACCTAAACTGTGGTTGGGGCTTAATAGTTCACTTGTGAACTGGGCTTGGTAGTGAACTGAGAACTAGGCCTTGAACTGGACTGAACTTGAGCTTTGAAAGCTGGGCTTTGGAGAGGAAGCAGCAGCAGCAGTGCAAAGAAAGCAGCAGCAGCAGCAAGAGAAAGGAAGGCAGTGCAGCAGCAGCACAAGTAGAGAAAGGGAGGCAGCATCAATACTGCACAGTAGCTGCACAAGCAGTGCAAGTAGTAGCAGGAAAAGGCAGCTGCAGCAACTAGGAGAAAAAAGAGATGCAGTGCAAGAGATGCAATCAACAGGGCAAAAGCAACAGCACAAGCAGTGGTAGCAGACAGCTGCAAGAGAAGTGGAGTGGCAGCAACAGCTGCAGAACAAGGCAATATAGCAAAGGGAAAGACCAAGGCAGGGAATGCAGTAAAGAAAATAGCAAACAAAATAAACATGGAAGCAACACAGGGCAACACAGGGCAAAAACAAAGAACAAAGCAAGTGAACCAAGGCCTAAGGACAAGGGCAAGGATGATAGTGAAACTGAAATGGAGCAAAACTAAGGCATTCAGGAGGTATACTAAAAGAATGGGAAGAGAACTAGCTTGCTATGAGCACTAGTTTCTCCCAATGCTCAATCAACACTGCAACCTAAGCATACACAAGGAATGGCAAGAAAATCAGCTTGCTATGAGCACTGATTTCTTCCATTGCACAATCACATCAATGCTTCACAGATATCTAGCCTAGCATTCCATCAATTGTGACAGCAGTTTAAACATGACAGTGAACATTAACAAACATCAACAGGAGCATTACAACATTTAACATTAACATAACCAACTGAAATTAACAATGAACACATTAACAGAAACACTAACAGGAATTAATTTAACCTAACATGATAAACTAACACTAACAGGAGGCAAAAGGATTAACAGTAACATCAACAGAACATAGTAGACATGAACATGAAACTGAACTGAAATTTAAAACATTAACAGGACATGAAAGTCCTGGATGCTGGCTATTCCAAGCATAGTTTCTACAACACACCCACACCCATATTTATACCCACAGACAATTAGGGTTCTACCCATTTTCACCCAAAATATCAGTAGCTAGGGTTGGTGATTACTCACCCAATTTGACACAATCACTCCATTTTGATGTCGACCCATGCTTCTATTTGTCATTCTCTACCTCTCCATGCCTTCAATTTCACTCTAGCTCGACCTAATTTACCTATTTCACACTTTAGGGTTTCGGTTGAAAATGTGTGGAATAAGTGAATTAGATGGACTAGGGAGATGGGAACAATGATGGGTTATCATTGTTTGACGTGGTGACAGAGAGTGGGTGGCGGAGCAGGTGGTGACAGAGGTGGAGAAGGTGGTGGCGGACATGGTGTCTCTGCAGAGCTGCAGAGGGGAGGTGATGGAGGAGAGGCTCGACTGTTTGGGAGAGAAGGGGGGTGTTTGGTTAGGTGGATGGGTTCGGTCGCTAGGGTGTGAGGCGGGTCTACCGAATCTTGATGTTCTGTGACTCTGAGCTGCGAGATGCGAAGATGGTAGGTAGATCGGACGGTGATGTGAAGTGAAGCTTGTAGCGACCGTCAGATTTTTTGATACAACGAAGTTAACGGCTCTAGATGGGGTTAGGTGTTGAAGTGTAAGTCGGAGATATCAAACGTTGATGAACAGCAAGGGAGCGACCGTTGGATTCAACTACCATCTAATCTGAAGGCTTGGAATTTCAGCGCTGTGGTGCTCGGCAGAGACTTCAGATTTTGATGCTCTATGAAGGAGCGACCGTCGGATGCTTCTGAGAACTGATCTGATGGCTGAGAACGGAGGCGCTTTTGTGTGTAGAAAATGAGGTTGTGCGCACCATTCTTCGCGGCTTCCTTGCGTGATTTCTCCCGGCTTTTCACTACTTTTCTGCTCTTTTTGCTCCGCGACTCATCCGAACTTTATTTATTACCTAAAAATGCAAAATTTTTTAATAAAAATATTTATTCTTGAAAACAATGAAAATACAGAATGTGGGATAAAATGTAGAATTAATGCATAAAAGATGAGTTAAAATGCCAACAAAAAGGGATAAATATATACAATATTTGGCACTCATCAAATACCCCCAAACCTGAATTTTACTTGTCCTCAAGTAAAACAAAACTAAGGAAATCCTAACTATACCACTGTCGCTGGTCTCTCGAATGCATTTAGCGTATGCACTAAGCCTTTTAAACCACTAAGTGTCCCTAGTGGACGAGTTGAAGTCTCGTGAAGGTTTGCTTAGAACGTACCTACAAAGTTCTAGGTCAAAATATAAGCTCAGATTC
This sequence comes from Papaver somniferum, assembly GCF_003573695.1. Classification (NCBI taxonomy): domain Eukaryota; kingdom Viridiplantae; phylum Streptophyta; class Magnoliopsida; order Ranunculales; family Papaveraceae; genus Papaver; species Papaver somniferum. The sequence goes on along the minus strand of NC_039365.1, from coordinate 121,525,781 downwards.
CATCAAACGTGACATGTGCAAAACAGTTTAAGCTCACAGCAAAATGGAGATGTCAATCTAGCTATCGAAGGCACAATCCTAGCACTGATAACAAATAAGGACATGTGATAAGAGTGTAAAGTGTATCTACACATGTGTAAAGAAAGATCTGAAGTTATGACTACTAATCACCAAGAGATAGTTTCTCAGGCTAAGAACTGAGGTCGAAATCTAGCTAGATGTCCGGACTTTACGAGAATTGTGAATGAGTTGGAGGTATTTCACAATTACTCGCGTTGTACATCAATGGCATACACCCTCCTTGCTTATTACAATGAAACAACAAAATGACTCTTTACATGACTCTTATTTACATTGACTACTCTCTTTTATTTTTGGAACAAGAGAGGATGGAATTGATAAATACTTGATTTTTTTGTATTTTTCTGATTTTTTTTTTTTTTTTTTTGAATAAGGAAACACTTTTGATACAAATACAAAAGAAAACAAAAGATTACATGACACTTTGCAAGAGGTAGCCCTTTTTGATGCACCCAGTTAAATTCGATGGTTGTCTTTCTTAATGTAACCTCCACCTTCTATCCCAACCAACCAAAGAACAAGCTAGTCAAGTTTCGTTCAGTATTCTAAAGTGATTGGCAATCGTAACTTCCTATCAAACACCTTGAAGATCGAGGCCATACATGTATTGGTAGATCGTGCGCGTGCAAATTTCTTATCACTATGTGAATTGTGCTAGAATCAGGGTGCCTAAATATCTAGACTAAGACTCCTAATAAAAATACATATTTGCACAAGAGTCAACATTTCAAGGTAAATGAGCTCCATTTTTATGATTTTTCATTTTTTAATTTTTTTTGGAATTTTTCAATTTTTTCAAAAAGATGGAGTTTTGTTTTCAATTATGGCATATTATCATGGTATCTACTCTATACCCCCAAACCTAAACTAAACATTGTCCTCAATGTTTCAAAATATGGAAAGAATTAAAATGCAACATATGGAAAGGGACATGCTGAGTAGAGTAAAAGGAGAGAGAATACCCGATTTTGGCGAAAGCAGAATTAAAACTCCGTTATTCAAGGCAAAAATCCAACATATTTCAGCCGAGATCATATTGGATTAGCAAAATATATACAAAAGGAACAAAAGGGTTTTTAAGAAATTTTATCTACTGGATTATATACAAAAAAATCACCATACACTAACAATCTAAAGAGTTGAGGATCAACCCAAAAGAAAAAGTGTAGAGACAAAAACTTGGCAGGCCTGGAAAAGGGTATAGAAATTTTATCCCCGGGCCAAAAACTTGGTGGGCCCGGAGATATGTATAAAATGAAGCGCAATGAAAACGGGGGCCTACAGTAATACCGCAAGTGCACGGTCGTCAGTTGTAGCTCGTGCAAGTACGGGTCGATCCACAGAGATCGGGTGTGTTTTGGAGTGTTTAGCTAATTGGGTTCCTAAATTGCTATTGGGCTATGAAGCCTTTTGGCTTAAATTGGGCTTTGAGTGCTAATGGGTTTGTTCACAATAAAATGAACTGAGCTTGGGCTCAGTTAGTCTTTGAAGTGCAAATGGGCTTTGGCCTTAAACTTAGGCTTTTGATTAAGCCTGAATTGGATTGGGCCTTAATGAATTTGGGCTTTGGTTTTAAACAACTGGGCTTTGGTTAAGCCCACAGTTGACTGAATTGGGCTTCAGTTTGAAGTGAGCTTTGGGCTTGAGTGCACAACAATGAACTGAATTGGGCTCAGCTGGCTTTGGCAGGCAGCAGCAGTAGCAAGACTGCACAGCAGAAGGGCAGCAGCAGCAGTGAGCAGCAACAGCAGGGGAAAGCAAAGAAAGCAGCAACAACAGAGTTGCAGCAGCAGAGAAGGCAATGCAGCAGCAGCACAAGTGCTGCACAGCAGCTGCAAGGCAGTGGAATAAGAGAAGCAACAGAGTTGCAGCAAGCCAAAAGAAGTAGCAGCACTAGAAGTAAATCAGCAAATGAAATGAACATGGAAGTAAAACAGTGACAGAAACAAAGAACAAAGCAACTACAAGCATAAAACAGTGCAAGATGAACCAAGGCCTAAGCCAAGGGCAGGGGTGATAAAGAAACTGAAATGGAGCAAGGCTAAGGTAGAATACATGCAAACAAATAGAATGGGAAGAGAACTAGCTTGCTATGAGCACTAGTTTCTCCCAATGCTCAATCAACACTGCAACCTAAGCATACACAAGGAATGGCAAGAAAATCAGCTTGCTATGAGCACTGATTTCTTCCATTGCACAATCACATCAATGCTTCACAGATATCTAGCCTAGCATTCCATCAATTGTGACAGCAGTTTAAACATGACAGTGAACATTAACAAACATCAACAGGAGCATTACAACATTTAACATTAACATAACCAACTGAAATTAACAATGAACACATTAACAGAAACACTAACAGGAATTAATTTAACCTAACATGATAAACTAACACTAACAGGAGGCAAAAGGATTAACAGTAACATCAACAGAACATAGTAGACATGAACATGAAACTGAACTGAAATTTAAAACATTAACAGGACATGAAAGTCCTGGATGCTGGCTATTCCAAGCATAGCTTCTCACACCACACCCATTCTCTATTTATAGTTCACAGACACAATTTCCCTAAATTACAAAATTAGGGTTCTTCCCCAAAAATCAGTTGAATTAGGTTTACCTAATTTCTTTGAAATTGATCCTTGAAATCGTCGACCCATGCTTTGTAATTGCTCCCTGACCTCTTCTCATGCGCCAATTGCAACTCTAGGTTGCCTAATTTATCAGTCTTTCACGCCTAGGGTTTCAGGCAGAGAAGCGTGAAAAAGTGAGAAAATAGGGAACTAGAGGGCTAGGGGGAGATGGGTTTTGGTTGTTGGGTGATAGGGTGATGATGGTGGAGAAGTGATGGTGGCAGTGAGTTGGTGGCAGAGGTGGAGAAGGTGGTGGCGACATGGTGTCTCTGCAGAGGGAGGGGATGGAAGAGGGGCTCGACTGTTTGGGAGAAGGGGGGTGTTTGGTTAGCTGGTATAGGTTCGGTTGCTAGAGTGTTGAGCGAATCCATCGAGTCTTGATGTTCTGTGACTCTGAGCTGCGAGATGCGAAGCTGGTAGGTGGATCGGATGGTTCCTCCTGATGAGGTTGGTAGCGACCGTCAGATTTTTTTATACAACGAAGTTAACGGCTCTAGATGGGGTTAGGTGTTGTAGTGTAAGGCGAAGATATCAAACGTTGATGAACAGCAAGGGAGCGACCGTTGGATTCAACTACCATCTAATCTGAAGGCTTGGAATTTCAGCGCTGTGGTGCTTGGCAGAGACTTCAGATTTTGATGCTCTATGAAGGAGCGACCGTCGGATGCTTCTGAGAACTGATCTGATGGCTGAGAACGGAGGCGTTTTTGTGTGTAGAAAATGAGGTTGTGCGCACCATTCTTCGCGGCTTCCTTGCGTGATTTCTCCCGGCTTTTCACTACTTTTCTGCTCTTTTTGCTCCGCAAGTCATCCAGACTTTATTTATTACCTAAAAATGCAAAATTAATTAATAAAAATATTTATTCTTGAAAACAATGAAAATACAGAATATGGGATAAAATGTAGAATTAATGCATAAAAGATGAGTTAAATGCCAACAAAAAGGGATAAATATATACAATATTTGGCACTCATCATTGAAGAATTTATCGAGGTATATAACTTCCAATTTTGAAGCCTCATCAGTTGACCCTCTTTTATTCCTAGACTTTACTATAACCCAAACATGATCGATGATTTTAAGGGCTACAATTTTTGCGCTTGCATACTATTTATAAGTACAGTTGCATTCTGTTATCAGGTCTCTCGGGTTTAAATATTTTGTTGGTTTGTATGTGTGTGGAGCTGTGGAATGTTTTTATGTATCATGTTGAGATTTTCATAGCATTTGTGGAATACACTATCAAACGAAGATCTCATTTCTTCCTAAAGGATAAATAACTGAACTTTGGGATTAGATAGCGGAAAAGGTTTTACATCATAGCTACAGTTGCTTGGTGGTGATGACTATATAATCTGAAGTGGTAATACACATGAAACGTACTCCCTCCGTCCTAGTTTACTTGTTAAATTGAGTTTTTTGTAGCAAATTTGTACCAAAAAATTTCTATATTTCCCACTAAAATTTTCTAATTATCAAAAATGAAACAAAAACTAGGATGTCAAAATTTGTATATGAAACAAGTAATTTGGAAGATTGATGGTGTATGTGAAAGTAATTTGAATTTCTTTCAAGTTTTTTGCAAAATCCAATTTAGGCAAGTAAAGTAGGACGGAGGGAGTATTATAGTGCAGACTCTAGATGACTCAAAAGATCATTTGTCTGGCATCATGTCTCGCACATTAAAAATCAAGGTCACTGGAAATGTTGGATCCATCTCTCCCTCAAACTGCTCTTCCCTTCTGAGGTAAGGAATCATGCACACTATGGTTTACGATGTTTTTAATAGCAACTGCAAGATGAAACTTAGCTTATATAAATACAACTCTCTTTATTGATGTTTAAAAAATCTCTCAAAACTAAACACAAGCTCTAATCTTGCTCATATGATCAACCACAACTTTGGTGATCATATATATATAGAACTATGAATTCCTTTTCCTTTTCCTAGTCCTATTACTTTATTACATGTCTTTCCTTTTCTTAGAACTAGATGACTTCTAATTCCCTTAGGATTACATCAATTTCCTAATCTTGTCCTAACCAGCTTGTTAGTGAATTCTATGTTGAAGTTAATCCAACATTCTCCCCGTTAAGCTTCAACCTTACCCGTGACATATCTTGTACTCCAATCAATTGTCTCATTTCTTCAAACTTGATCCGAGATAATGCGTTTGTCAATATATCTGCTTTATGCTCAGTTCCTGGTATGTGTTCAACATTAATGACCTCCTTCTCGATGCATTCTCGTATGAAATGATACCTTTTGTGAATGTGTTTCGTCTTCCCATGAAACATTGGATTTTTAGTGAGTGCAATTGCAGACTTATTATCAACCTTGATGAGAACTTTTTCAGGTTCTCTTCCTTTGATTTCACCCAACATTTCTTGAAGCCATATTGATTGTTTAGCTGCTTCTGTTGCAGCCATAAACTCAGCTTCATAAACTCCATTGGTATCTTAGTTGGATTACAAGTTTCAAGTCCTGCTTCTTTCAGAATTCTCCTTGCATAAGCTTCTTGTTTAATCTGAATCCCATCTACTCCTTGGTGGACTTCTATGCCAAGGTAATAAGTGAGTTTTCCGAGGTCTGACATCTCAAACTTTGATGACATTTCTATCTTGAACTCATTGATCACCTTAAGGGAGTTGCCAGTCAAAAATAGATCATCTACATAGACTGCAATCACTTTTACCCCACCTGGCTTATCAACTAGAAACCAAGTCTTGTCTCTGTTGATTGAAATAATTTCTTCTCTACATGCTTGTGTCCATTTAGTCGAGACCTTTGCTTCCTGAAAATTCCTTGGTTCATCATTAACAGAAAGTAGCATTATCTCACATTCTTCTGCAGCTTGAAGAACATAATCCTCCAGATACTGTGGCTTTTGTATCTGTCTTGTTGATTTTCGCAGTGGAATGGGTTGAGTTATTTCATCGATCTCTTCTTCTTCTTCTTCTTCTTCTACTTCTTCATTATTCTTAGTGTTTTCATTATTCTCTTCTTCTTCTTGATTAACATCATTGTTTCCATTGGTATTGATGATTATGGGTCCTTCGCCTTCATCAATTACTTGAACCCATCTCATGTGAAACATTCCTGGATCCCTACTTGGTCCATCATTAGTTTCTTTTCAGTTCCAATGTGATGTCTCATCAAACACCACGTCGCGACTTACTACCACTCTGAATGTTGTTGCTTTTGGAAAACCTTGACGCGTTTGTGTCTCAACTAAACATGATTCACAGATCCTTGATTCATCGTTTATCTGTGGTAGCCCTCGAACCATCTTGTTCTGAGACATAGTTTTTAAGGTTCTGAAACTTATGTGTCCTAACCTTGCATGCCACTTCCATGTATGATCTTCCAGTCTCATATTCAGACACAATGGCCTTCCAATCATGAGACTTATCTTGTAGAGTCTATTCTGTGAGCGTGAGACTCTAACTAAAAGTCTTCCACTTGGGTCATGAACTGTTAGATAATCTTGTCGCATTCTAACATCACATCCAACTTCTGTAGCTTGTCTTAAACTTAGAATGTTGCTTTGTAAGTTTGGGATGAAGTAGATGTTTGTGACAAGCTTCTGTTCTCCGGTTTTGCTCTGAAATAGAATTGATCCTTTCCCTTCAATTTCTACAGAAGATCCATCCCCAAACTTCACTTGTCCTTTGATTTTCTCATTGAGTTCAGAAAAGTAGTGTCTCTTACCAGTCATGTGATTGATGGCTCCATTATCTAAATACAATACTCCTTCTTCACTATCCTTTGTTTCATAGTTCTTTGGTATTAATTTCTCTTCGTTTAAGAATACCACTTCGTGCATGAAAAGAGCAGTATCGGCTTCCCTTGTTTCATTCTTGTTTGCTTTTTCCATCTTTTGTATTCTTTCAGGGCATACAAAGGAGAAGTGTCCTGGTTTATCACATCTGTAACAAATAATGTTTGATCTATCCTTCTTTTCTTTCCCTTGGTTTTGATCATTCTGACTAGTTGTTCTATCTTGTGAGTTAAACCTTCCTCTTCTTCCTCGGCCTCTGTTTACTCTACCACCTCTTCCACGACCTCTTCCTCTTTTCGCAGAGTTTTGTTGGTAAGAGTTTGTGTACAAGAGTTTTCCTTGAGTTTCTACATTGTTTTCTTCATCAAGGATTCTCTCTTCATATGCTTTCAATCTTCCAATTATATCTTCATAGCTAGTTTTCTTTAAATCTAAGACTTGTTCGAGAGAAGCTATGATATGAATATACTTGGATCTTGGTAAACTATTGAGAAATTTCTTTACCAGTTTATCTTCATCAATGGATTGTCCAAGTGACGCAGCTTTTGAGGCTATCTCTGATAGCTTTCCTGCAAAGCTATCAATAGTATCAGTGTCTTTCATCTTCACTCTTTCAAATTCATACATTAAGGTTTGCAGACGGGCTTCTTTAACTCGATCAGCTCCGAGATTACGTGCCTTTATTGCATCCCAAATTTTCTTTGAAGTTTCCTGTTCACCAACTTGTAGAACAAGACATTCTGGTATTGCTTGAAAGAGTAATCCAATGGCAACATTGTTTTTGTCTGGGTCCAATGTACCAGGATCAATTGTTTCCCAAACTTTGTAGATTTTAATCAGTACCTTCATTCTCATGGCCCATACTGTGTAGTTTGTGGCGTTGAGGATTGGAACTTGTATTGATGGTGGCGTGAACTGTTTTGCACCCACAATGGTGGTTTCTTTTTCCATGGCTCAGAAACACGCTCTGATACCAATTAATGGCAACTGCAAGATGAAACTTAGCTTATATAAAGACAACTCTCTTTATTGATGTTTTGAAAATCTCTCAAAACTAAACACAAGCTCTAATCTTGCTCATATGATCAACCACAACTTTGGTGATCATATACATATAGAACTATGAATTCCTTTTCTTAGTCCTATTACCTTATTACATGTCTTTCCTTTTCTTAGAACTAGATGACTTCTAATTCCCTTAGGATTACATTAATTTCCTAATCTTGTCCTAACCAGCTTGTTAGTGACTTCTATGCTGAAGTTAATCCAACAGTTTTTGGTACATTTAATTACCCTGGATAATAAGCTTTTCCTTATGAATTTATGCCGTCTTGAGTTGTGATTGTGAATTTCATTTTCTCTCATATTTAAAAATTTAATTTGGTTGCTCCAAAAACTTATGTGAAACCTTACTACATGTATAATGAATATGACGAAGCAGAAAAGCTTTCTGGATCACTGGGAGGACCTAACAATATCAGCTTAGCAGGCAAAGGTAGAATTCTCGATAAAGAGTATGACATGGAATTGTGGCATAGGTCTCAATAGTCACCTTCATATTTCTATACGGAGCCAATTGGGAATAAATAGAGGACTTCATAATTCATCATTTTGTAAAGATGTTTTTAGTAGCTGATCATTACGTTTCTTCTGGAATCTTTTGAAGTGTTCTTGCCTAGAATTTTTGCTTAGATTCACAATTTTACAAGTCTGATATATTTTTAGGTAAATGCAGGTAGAATAGCGCAACTAAAGTGTAGCGCTTGAATCTATCTGTTTATATTTTAAAGGGGTGATTGTAGGAAAAATCTGTTGCTGTTAGTTTGGACAATTTTGATAGAATTGTTAGCATAATTTTTAATTAACTTATAAAAGCATACTATATCTGCACATTCACACCCTCACCATATATTTATTACATCCGCACATTTCATTCAATCTTCCATGATTAGTGCATATTCCAACCCAGAGCCGGTAGTAATTTCCATTTGCTTCACTTTTGTGAGGAATTACCAAGGTACACCTTCCTCTCTTTGTAACCGTGTGGTTAGAGATTTCGTGGTATAAGTGCTTATCGAACCATCCTGAGTAGATATTATTAGGTTAACATGCTTAAGTATAGGTTGGCTCATGGTGAAATAAGTACAGTTTTGTACATTTATGACAAAATACAGAAGGTAGGGTTATATTGGTTCCTTCTTAACCAATTTTTCCATGTCATCTCTCATCGTGGATTACTAATTATTTCCAGTACACATATATGACCTAACTTGCTGATGGATTGGATGCACTCCTTTAACAACACAGATTCGTTTGTAGTGTCTCTCTATTTTTATTTTTTATTTTTTTCGATGCCCTAGCTAATCATCATAATCTGTTATTGTCTAAGACTACAATACATCCAACAAATGTGTCTCTGCACCTTCCTAATGCTTTAATAAAAAGGGTAACTACATAACTGTATCTTTTATGTCAAACTTCTAGGGGCATGATTTGTATTGCAGAAATTAATTTGTCAAACATTTCCAGACTTCCCTGGATACTCACCAGTAGGTTTAATGATCTTATTATCATACGTTATATCATGAATCTGGACTAGGTTCCGGGATTTTTGTGCATTTGCGGTTTCCTCGTTAACGAAATTTCTGGTGTCTGTGTTATTTCTTTTCCGCATTATATTTTGTTATATAATAGAAATATCACAGGTTGTGCGTTAAGTTCAATCAGTTCTTGAATCAGGCATGTGGGTTGTTAATTGAATTAATTGACACTTGGATATTGATATGTGATACCATCCAAGTTATTTTCTCTTATTCAATCGGTCTTGCAAATTCCTATTTGTTTGATTGCATATTGAATTGAGAAATCGAGATACAAACTTTTGGATATATTTCCATTGATTGAGTCTGACTGTATAGTTGATTCTCTTGGAATTATATTGGAGTTTGTCCATACAGATTGCTAAGTAAAATATTGGGTGTGGTTGTTAGGCCCCCGCCTTTTCAATAAACACGCCTGACATCAGGCGAACATAATATGTACGCCTGGTGGGATAGATGTTATTTGTACTCCCAAGAAAGGCGTACTTTCTATCTTCGCTCGATCATCATCGGGAGGATGCTTCAACCTGTGCATTTTCTAGACGTTAATTATACCACCACCTGCTATCAGACGCACACAATGCCTCCGCTCGAGCAAGTTTAGTGTTGGCAGGGTTTCAGGCTATATTTGATCTCAAACCCTAAATAACCCGACCAAAATGTGTTTTACTTCTCAACAGTGCAATTAGTTTTCTCATCAAATTTGGTTTGTTCCATGTTTTGTTCCATGCTCTAAATCCTAATAGCAATGCAAAATGCAATATGCTAAATTGCATTATATTAAAAAAAAGCACACGGAAATGAACATAAATTTTTTAAAAAATATCGATGGAAACTAAAGTGCATGAGTACTAATGTTATGATTCTACAAAAATAGCTACCAAGAGCTCCATTTCTTGTTCATGGTGAACCCATCCTTGTATCGTATTTGTATTCTCTAATCGACTTGACGGAACACTACTCCACTAATTTGTTAATTATTATCTCTTTTTAGTTTTTATTCTTATTTCTCTACTTAGTCCTTGGACTATATTCTTTGAACTTTCTCTTATTTTGGTTCTATTATGCTGAAAATGATGTGTGGGTCTTGACTCTTGAGTATTGATACCTAGACTCCAAATTGATTTCAAAATAACGTAACGAAATACTTGATGAAATACCGAACCCGATAATCACTCATCAGTTTTATTGGGTCCAGTTTTGGGTACATATAATTGAACTAGGTTCAGGGCCGACTCAAATAACTAGATCCATACTATCCCATAAACGACCCGGACCCGATAAAACCCGTTAGCACCGCTAAGGTCCTAATGAGGTTAGATTTGACTCGGATGAACTCCGTCTCACCATGGGGATCTACATATGGTAAGGTCAGGATATATATAGGTAAGTGGGAGATCATGGACAACCAGCCAGTCTAGCTCAGTTGGTAGATCCCAAGGCTCTTAACCTTGTAGTCGTGGGTTCGAGCCCCCCCGGTGGGTTCACCTTCGTACTCAGAAAGACAATAATGCTTAATTTTGTTAGCAAGTACAAATTTCTTTTACAGTTCTAATCAAAATCTCGAACATTAGCGTGCCACATTATTTTGACTTAGTTTTTTCTTGTTGTCCTCTGACATTGTCTTGATCAAATTTTATATATCTCAACTGTTTTCTTTTACAATTTTGTTCTTGTTTCCAACTTGCGCTCAGCACGGCTCGATCTCAGCTATTGTGCAGTGAGCCTGTAATCTGCTTATTAAAACAAGTATTTGAAAAGCAATTTAGTGAACTTGTAAATCTAGGAAAATGTTAGAGATTAAACTGAGACAAAATGTTGTAGTGCATATATTTGAAAAGCAAAATATACAGAAGAAACAACAGAAATAAATAAGAACCTTTCACACATGTTGGAATATTTAAAATCGTTTCAGCATCTACTTGACGACCATCTTCTTTGTTCCTCGTAGCCATCAAAATTTCCTTACATGTTAAACCACCCTGCGTCAGAAAAAAGCTTTAGAATTGGATCCTGTTCTTCCTGAATCACATAGTCTCTTTTATTTCATCATTTTCAATCACACTTACAATTTCTTTGTTGTCGGATTGTTCTCCTTGCTGCTGTTGGCCCATTTTATCTTCACTTTCCTTCATACCCATCTCTAATATTGTCTTATAACTAGTTGCTACGCCATTCTTTTCATTAATCTCTTCTTCATTAACATCTTTTTTCTTAACCAATATGTCTTTGTATGTCTCCTTGATTTGTTTCTCAATTTCTTCCTTTATCTCACATTCCCCAGTGTCATTGCCCGTACTGTTTGGGATACACATTTCTTCAATTCCAGTGAGCCCACGATTATTTGTAGCAATTCCATCATGAGAATTTGTGTCAATTCTAATCTCTTTCTCATTAGCTCCATCCACTCCCCAATTAGTTAGTGTACTAATCAAGAAACTCAATATCAGAAACAATTGGGCAAATGCCCATTCCAAATACGGCACTCGTTGTATTATCGCTGGTAATTTGTCGGCTGCATTGTCAAATCTTGCCGGCAGGGTCTCGGTGACATGTACAAGGGTGTCGATCTTGTTGAAGATGTAGCTGGATGGTGGGAAGACATTCTCAATGGCCTTTTCAACAAATAAGATTTGATCATCTGCGTAAGAGAGGATTGCAAGCCAGTGATTTTGCAGAATGTAAACAGTTGGCTTCACAACTCTACCTAGTTTTTGTGCTATTGTGCCAATTGGATTAGCCAATAATTCTACTCTCTTGTAGGCCTTGTAGGCTGTTGTTACCATTGCATTTCCACTAGTATGCAAAGGACCAAGTCTTCTATCCGTATTTCCTCTATTCTCCATTTTAGATACCTAAAACCAAATTATAGACAAACTTATATTTAGATTGCAGAGATTTAGAATAAATTTATTATTCTATGAATTACCATTAGAAACATGTCGCCTGGTGCTACGATGTCTATCTGGTAAACCTTTTTATTGGTTATGACTTGATCATCCATGAAAGAGAAAACCACTGGCAAGTAATATTCATTACATAACTCGGCTAACTATGTAGAGATTGCTTGTGTTATAGAGTCTTACGGATCCGGTAAACCTTCAGTTTTTTAGTATGCCTTGTAAGCTCATCTGTGATAACTACTGCTTTACCACAAGTATGTAAGGGACCAAGTCTGTTATTTGTGTTTCTTTTGGTTGACATTGAAGGATACCTAATAGGAAAGTTCACAGTCGAAACAAGCATGTTCAGATAATTCATGGTTTAAAAAGGCGCTTTTGGGGCGCGCTTTTGGGCGCTTTTTTGCGCTTCAGGTCTTAGGCGCTTCTAGAGTGCCGCTTTACTTATTGATTTATATTAGAAAATAAAAAGCTGTTCGGTGAAGCCCAGTACGGTCTGTTTCACGTTTTCTAACTAAATACTAATAGACCTAATTTATGGGGTATGATGATCATGATGACGATGACTGTCTACATGATGATATGAATGAGGCATACGTTCGTGGATAGTATATTTTAAAGCTCTTGGGTAGAATATGAAGTATCAGTATGTCATATGCTTAGTTTAATTGTTCCTTATATTATGTCCGGACTTCGTAATTTTCTTTTATTAGGTTGACAACATCTTATGTATACATATTATTGTGTATTTTAAAAAGCTCGTTTTCGTTTTACGCTTTACGCTTTAGTATGAGAGTGATTCGCCCCACGCTTTCGCTTTTTAAAATCTTGAGATAACTAGATTGATTGTACATTAAAATGCTGGCTAGTAGACTACAATGTAATGTTCAAAAAATCTAGAGGTGATTTTGTTAAATTAATGATTTATTTTGGCTCATCAAGTTTAATGTAGGGGGTAAATCTTCAGGATTCCATTTCCACCAATCCAAGGAACACCACAGTACCCAGACTATGATCCTAAGGAGGCTGTAGTCTCGTGGCTATGACTAACCTTAACAAAGACTAAAAATACAAAAGAATTTGCTAACAAAAATATCATCAATTTCGTTTCACAAATGGGAAACCCTGTTAATCAAGAACATAGAAAATGAACCAAATTTCCGTAATTTTTAATCATCAAAATTTCAACTAGTTGATGCAGTTTATATTTCAGAGAGTAATTAAAATTGCATGTTAAATGAAAACTAACCTTATACGAGGGCTGGAAAAGGTTCTTATTTCCGCTGTTTCGTCTTATGCTAATAGAAAAATGGTAGAAAAATTACTTAGTTTCAAGAACAAAAAACAAAAATGAAAAAAATAAATAAATGGAAAATGGACAGATTTCATACCTGAAATATTTCTTCTCAGGAAGAAGAATTTAGAAAACGAAACGAATTCTAAAAAGGATCCTTCTAAAAATTGATGGTTCATATCCAATTCCGCACTTTCTTTCTCGACGTACGGTTTCCCTTTCACAGTTCTTTATAGTCTGGGACCTGGGTGCCTCAAATTTATGAGCGTGGGTTTTGAAAAGAAGATTCCATAACTGGTCCGCAATGTATTTTTGCAAAGTGAGCCCATATAACGCTAACAATTAAATTTTTTTCAAGACTACGAATGGGAGCTACCAGTTTGTTCGGGGGTGTACCAAATTACATGTAAGACAAAACATCATTTGTCTTTGGAATAGTACACCGCAATTTAGTACCCCTGTTAGCAGTCATGGTTTTTTTTATAAGAAAATTAAGTAACATTTATGTTAGAGCATCGCTCGGTTGAATCCACAAATTTTGCTATCTCAATGTTAGGTGATCAAAATTGTATCTTGATTTTAGTATACTAAGTCAAGTTTCAGACTAGGTTAGAATGGTAGTTGAGTATCATAGATCACCTTTGAAGACTGAAGATTGACGAAGACATTTGGAGATCTTCTGTATCAGGCATGCGAAGACTGAACCATTCTATTTTACAAACTATACCATCATTCTATCTATTGAGACTATGTCGTATCGTATGACTTATAGTAAATTAAAAAGAAAAAGTTCCAAGTCAAGTTTGTCTTGTGAAAAATCTCGAAATATGATTTAGCAATTAGATGCCAAAGGTCCTTAACAATATTAGTTTTATGAATTAATTTATGGATCAATTTAGAATTGCCCATACAAATGATCAAACTTACTGATATTGAAAAAGCGGGGGTCTAACAACCTCACACAATATTTCATTTAGGCAATTTGTATGGACAAACTCCAATATAATTCCAAGAGAATCAACTAGACAGTCAGACTCAATCAATGTAAATATATCCGAGAGTTGTATCTCTTTTTCACAATGTAATCAACAAATCAAACAGATAAAAATCCGCGAGCCTGATTATTATGTGAAACAAGTTGAATGGTACCAAAGACCAATGTTCAAGTGTCAATCAATTTTTATCAACAACCAAAGGTTGGATTATCTAATTGATTGAACTATGCACAACCTGTGATATTTCAATTATATATAAAATATAATGCGGAAACGAAATAACACAGGCTCCAGAAATTTTGTTAATGAGGAAACCACAAAAGCAGAAAAACTCCGGGACCTAGTCCAGATTTGAATACCACACTGTATTAAGCCGTTACATACACTAGCCTACTCTAAGTTAACTTCGGACTGGAATGTAGTTGAGTCCTAACCAATCTCACACTGATCAAGGTACAGTCGCGTTCCTTACGCCTCTGAATCCCATCAGGACTCTACGAATTTGATTCCCTTAGCTGATCTCACCCACAACTAAGAGTTGCTACGACCTAACGTCGAAGACTTGATAAACCAATCTGTCTCACACAGAAAAGTCTATTCAATAGATAAATCTGTCTCCCTCAGAAATATCTATGAGTTTTGTTCCGTCTTTTGATAAATCAAGGTGAACAGGAACCAATTGATACACCGGACTTATATTCCCGAAGAACAGCCTAGTAATATCAATCACCTCACAATAATATTAATCTTATGGTAGCGAAACAAGATATTATGGAATCACAAACGATGAGACAAAGATGTTTGTGACTACTTTTTATCTTGCCTATCGGAGATTAAATCTCGAGAAAATCTTAAATAATATAGTACTCAATATGATAGAAAACTACAAGATCATAACACGCAACTACAGAGAAAATAGTTGGGTCTGGCTTCAGAATACCAATGAAGTCTTTAAGTCGTTAACCTATAATGGTTTTAGAAAAAACTAGGTTAAAGGATAATCAACTCTAGTCGCAACTAGTATCGCACATGACATGTGGGGATTTGGTTTACCAGTTTCTAGAGTTCTCCCTTATATAGTCTTCAAATCAGGGTTTGCAATCAATGTTACCTTGTTAACAAAGCATTCAATATTCACCGTTAGATGAAAACCTGATTAGACTCAAGCTAATATCTTTCAACCGTTAGATCGAACTTAGCTTGTTACACACAAGTGAAAAGTGACTTCATTTAGATTTGGGTTACCGTGCTCAACAATAGTTAACCGGAGTTAGCCATATAAAAACTTTCATATCAACCTTGTTCATCTTAGCACAACTAGTTCAAATGACTCAAATGAAACTAGTTCTTGAGTTGCTAAATTGTTTATATTCTCATAGAAGTATACAAGACACAACTAAAGCAAAATTGATTTTGATTTACTCGTATCAATTCATGAACATTATAGCCACGGTTTGCAAAAGATTGCATTCCTTATTTTATAAATGTATTAGTTCATGAACAAATTGATTTTAGAATATAACCTACTCAAATATGCAAACTGGTACGCATACTTAAGTGGCCGGACTAAGTTTTGGTTCGCCAGTATAAGAACGGGTACGCATACCTTCAAAACTCAGTTGAATTTTCGGTCATGAACTTACGCCAGTACGCATACGGGTATGCATACTTAGTTCTTGGATTTTTATTAAACCAACCAGTACGCATACAGGTATGCATACTATGGTTCCCGGACTTGGAATAACTTGCAACAGTTAGCATACAAGTACGCATACTGTGCTATATCCAATCATGGTTAATTTTTCTAACCTCACATTTCAATCATTGAAACATTCTTGGAAGACGAAAATAGCTGTCTCACACAAACTATTAGCTTCGAAGCAATTTTTAAGTGATCGATAGATCAATACGAAAAATTCTGAGTCTACATCAAATGACTGCCTCACACAAATCACGTAAGATGTTACCAGGCGATTTTCACATGATCATATTTTGACTTTCGACAAGAATATAAGATGAACTTGGCTAAAGCGAAAGCTTACCAACATATATTTTGAGAAATATGTAAGTGAGTTAAACTCAGCTCGAAATATCAAATGTGTATAATCGAAGTCTATATAGCTATACGACTTTTGTCTCAAATAGGAGATAGAGTAGATAGACTTTTGAGTGATAGATGAGTTCAAGTCTCCACATACCTTTTGTTGATGAAGCTCCACAAGCTCCCTTAGTAGTTCTTCGTTTTCAATCGATGAACACCGTGAAGTCTAAAGCTCAACTACACTTTTTATCCTAATATCTGAGACTTAACTCTAAGTAGACTGGAAATCAAGATTTATAGTTTTGGCAACTAAACTTGACAAACAAGCTTGAGATAGCAACGCTTGCGAGTTTGACCGAGCAGTGCTCTAACAATCTCCCCCTTTGTCAATTTTAGTGACAAAACTATCAATACATATGGATTACAAAATAAATAAACTTTGTAGCTTCTCATCCAAATGCTTGATTTCCTTGGTTCTTCAACATTACCCGAAATCTTTGTCACTACCAAGTACTCCTGTGATTCTGAACGTGTTCAACTCCGCATCATAGTTGTTGAAGATTCGTAGCTATCACAATGAGAAAATAGTAGCTCTCAATCATTAGTATACAATTTCATAGTATTATTACACAGTATCAAAGTCCAATTGTATCACAACTTTGACAACAATACTATGGTGATATGTATCACTCCCCCTTAGTCAATACTTCATCTCACAACGAAAACCACTCCCCCTTACATAATGATCCGTAAACCATGTGTATTTGTAGTGTGAACTATACATTAAATATCCCTATGTTTGTCAATATAAATTGGCAAAGGTACGAAAACTAGTGGGATCATAATGAAATTCTCATAGAGATACTTCATGACTAAAAGAGAACATATCAACTTTCTTTCAATGCTTTCACATAGTCGAAACTTAGTGTATTCATCAAGGAGTTTATAAAGATACAAGAAAACTCCTACAATATTCCACAGCCGCACTCCCCACAAATATTTGGCAATTAAGCACAAGTTCAATTAAGAACTATCCCCCATAAAATGTCATTCCCGAGAGAACAACAAGAGAGACCTTACTTTTACAAGAAAAGAAGGATTTCTTTGGACATTAACAAATTACATGAAACATGAATTTGTATCTAGTAAACTCAATTAAATTAACCACAAGAGAACCCATGATTAATTTAATCGAAAATACTTAACATAAGAGAACTTACGGAGCCGCACAATACTTTCACATAGAAGTGGATCATGGAAAGATCAATACTACAAAATATTCAAAGATTCATTCTATTTTCATCAATATCTGCATAATGATATCATAGACTTAATCTTTGTTACCAAAATTTCATTCTATTTTCCATCAATATTTGCATAAAGACATATAATAGACTTAACTTTTGACATACATGGGAAATCATAGTTCACGGACGCAAACACACATATCCCATAACATTTTTTTTGCAATATATAAAACCAATAAAGATTCATACTGCTGTTTATGGGTGAAAACGATTTCTGCTGGTATTGGTAAATTCGTGTGTGTGGATGAGAAACGAGTCTAAACCCTAAACAATATACTGCACGAGAGTACTTTTGATTCGAGAGATCAATCTGTACAATTCTGGCCTAAACCAATAAATGGCCGTTCAGGCTTGCTTCGGTCACAAAGTGAAAGAGAAGGGTTGGTCTTAAGGAGGGAAGCGAAGAAAGTGTTAAGACCAGAATCGTTTGATCCTGGAGGTGTGGTTGTTTATGACTTGTATCAGAAAGTAGAACTGGCTAGCAGAATGGAAAGCTACAAGGTGATTTCTGGATACTATGTTGTTCTCCGACCGAAACTTGTTGTATGGTGGAAATAGGTGAAACCTATTTATACAAGTCGTAATAAAACGTTCCTGGTCTCGTAGGAAGTGGAAACGATTGAGTGGTGGAAGAGTGGAGTAACGTATAACGTCAGGAATTATGCTTCCATAATGAAGGATCCGTTTACACCATTACTTCTTGCCATTACTAACCATCCCGCTTTATGACACTTTCTTGTAACGGGCGTATTGCACGCCGCACGCTGTAAACCGCTAGACCAATACCCTGATGAGTATCCCCCAGTTTGTGACATATTTGATGTCTCGAGTGTTTTCGTGGAAAATGTGTAGCACTTTGCTACCTGTGGCAAGTTAAAATCAAGACTCTTGCCGCAGGAAAATTGCATGTGATGCTATTAGGCTCGTCTTGGATGGTCTCCTAAAACTTTCCACAAGCCTGTCGGTTCGGTGGCGAACTTCAATGGCTGAGATCGCATCTCATGAGGAAGGGTAGCCGTTGATTATGGCTACCTTGTGTTGGCGCCTGATAATGGCGCAATGGCGTTTTGGTGTACGCCAGTGGAAATGCGGCATGGCTGGCATGACTCGTGCATGCCCGTGGCACGGTGGTGCAAGTGGCGCTTGGCGTAGCCATGGCCACTAAATTTAGGCGGCTGGTCGCCTAAAACTTGCCACAAGCCTGACAGCTCGGTGGAGAACTTGGGCGGCTGAGATCACATCTCATGAGGAAGGGTAGCCATTGATTGTGGCTACCTTATGTTGGCGCCTGATAATGGTACGGTGGCGCCTTTAGCGTACATCAGTGGCATTGCGGCATGACTGGCATAGTTCGTACATGCCAGTGGCGTGGTGGAATGACTGGCGTGGTTTGTACATGCCAGCGGCACGATGGTGCAAGTGGCGCCTAGCGTAGCCGTGTCCACTAGACTTAGGTGTCTGGTCGCCTAAAAATTGCCACAAATCTGTCAGTTTGGTGGCAAACTTGGATGGCTGAGATTGCATCTCATGAGAAAGGGTAGCCGTTGATCATGTCTATCTTCTGTTGGCGCCTGATAGTGGCACAATGTCGGTTTTAGTGGATGATAGCGGCATTGCGGCATGGATGGTATAGTTTGTGCATGCCAATGGCACGGTGGAATGGCTGGCATAGTTTGTGCATGCCAGCGGCACGATGGTGTAAGTGGCGCCTGGCGTAGCCATGGCCACTGAAATTTTGGCACGTTGGTGTTATACTGAAACGTGGTGTGGAAACATCAGTTTCAATGGACACATTGATCTCCGTGTTCTGTGGAACATTATTTGGCTCGGTTGGCGCGACAACTTTGCCTAAATTAGGGTTTGGCATGTCGAAACCCTAATTAGCATATATGGCATGTGCGTTTGGCATGTCGTTTGGCATGTGCGCCTGACATGCTTGTTTTGGCATGCTTGGCATGCCGTTTGGCTGACATGCTCGTTTTGGCATGTTTGGCATGCCGTTAGCGTGTTGGCGCGGTTTTGGAAAGCCAACTTAGTATGGCGACCTCTTGACACAATTTCCACCTCTTTTAAGGCTGTGGAAGGTTTAGAGCAACCTGATTGGTGAATGAAAGTAGGGGGCCGTCCAAGCATGGGCGTGGCTACCCTTTTGGTATGCGTGGCAGGTTTAATGCGACCTGATTGGCCGATGGGGAATAGGGCCGGCAAGTATGGGCCCAGCCACAACTCCTGGGAGTGTGGCAGGTTTAGAGCGACCTGATCGGTCGACAAAGTAGTAAGGGCCGATCGGGTAGCGTGGGGCGTGTCTAAGTGGCGCCGGCTGGCCTGTGGCATGGTCATGCTTCCTCTCATTGTTGCTCCTTCTCTGCAGCTCCGTTACTCTTTGCTTTCTGATTTTGGGCAGGACTCTGTACCTATTAATCCGCGACGGATCAATTGATTAGTTGTTTAGGCATAATTTCGACCAACGAGGTCTAATATACTGCGCTGGGCGCAAAAACCCTAATTTTGCAAATTAGTCAGGTTCACGAGTTTTGTGAGTTATCACAAAATTGATTAGATTCTATGTGTTAACACAGAATTCTTTATTTACATAGAGCACAATGCTTTCTGACTGAGTATTTCATGTAAGGACCTTAATCTTGATACTTGGAAATTCGTGCTACTCTGTTGCGAGTGAACACATATTCGTCATGCCATGCCAATATTAAGGGTTCTGCTGGGGAACATAACACATAAAAGGTACTCAAAGGTTCTTACATTAGGGAATAATATAAGCAAGGTGTTGAAATTTACAGAGCATCTGGGATTGTTGCTGCATGCGCCAGTCTGGATAAATTTCATGAAAATATATCGAACGACTCAATAAGTATGCCAATGGAGAGGTTGACACTCATGGCTCTGTTTCCTTACATAATGACGTCATATCAGATGCAAGGTTTTACAATTCTAACCATAATCTAAAAACCACCATCAACATTAAGTCTCCTGCTTAGCTCGTAACAGTGGCATTGTTGCGGGGTAAGCATGAGATGGTGACAGACAAGGATAAAATCAAAACGGCAAGCCATGAAGAGATTGTCAGGAAGATTTGACTAAATTTTTTCAGGAGACATGAAGAATCTGTGATCCTTGCATTGCCAGCTTCGCGTGAATTCGGCTTGGCCATAGGGGGTTGGCGTCAGCTGCAACTTTGGCTACTGATCAGCAGAGGTGGCACTGCAACTTGGTCCGCGGAACAGGCGCTGGTTAGTGAGGTCATGGAACGTGCCGAGATGACGCTTGGATTGGAATGGTGGAGATGCCACTGCTTTGAACGGCGGAGATGGCGCTGCTTTGGCTGGTGAAGATGGTGCTGCTTTGAACAACGGAGATGACACTTCAATCTTGTCCTTGCGGAGATGGAGCTGCTGACCTTGGAATGGCGCTGCTTGCTTGGAATGGTGGATGGCGCTGCTTTGGCTGGGACGCGGAACGACAGAGATGGCTGCTGACTTGGACGTGGATTGTTGGCGCTGGGAGTGGCTTGTTAGCGCCGGATGTGGCACTGGCTTGGAAGCAGGCCGTTGGTCTCGGCTTGGGCGTGGACTGTTGGCGCTGGCTTGGTTGCGGCCTGTTGGCGTCATGGAGCGTTGTCAGCATGGGCCCGGTTGCCTCTTTCCGTGTATAGCCCAAACAAGAAACCTTTCTTCACTCGAACTCCAAAAGTGCTATGCCTATAAAAGGCATTACCTATCCTCTTTATCTCGTATTATTGGCTTTGTTTCCACGTCTTGGCGCTAGCGGCAGAGCAGTAGCAATAAAGCTGGCGAGCATATTTCAAGTACGTATTCCAGTGTTTCTTCTTTTTCTTGATTTTAAGTATTGGTGTAAACCCTAGACATAGGTATATCTTCCATAAATTTGTAGAAATACTTCAGTATGAATGATTCCTCTTTGCCAGTAGCACCGCAGTAATGTTAGCCACCACATTAGTAACAACGAAAACAATCATTATACAAAGTAGGCATGCACGGACGGGTGGCTGCCATTAATTCCTTTCCCATGAAAACCTAGCTTTAGGGTTTCCTTTTCCTTTGTGGTCGTGATCACAATTTCCGCGGTGGGATGCATTCTTTCTTTTGGCCGAGAATATGCTTCCCGCTGCAAGACATGGTTTTGGCTGGGGGCGTGTTTTCCGCGGAAAAATATGGCTTGTTGAAGCGAGCAGTAGTCGTCAATCCTTTGGCTATGCGTGCTCCTCTTGGCCACGCGTGTATGACTTGTGGTTAAACAAAGTTTCCCATATAAAAACTTGTCGTGGATTTTTTTTTTGATCATTGTACTCGATTCTGACAAAGCCTTCATGCACGGTTTTTTCAAAGTAGTGACTTTTCTCCGCTTTTTCTCCATTGTAGTTAAGCACCATAAAAGGATTTTGTTAAGATGTCACCTGAAAGCGGTCTCGTTGTTGCATCGAAAAATACTAGCATCTCCAAACCGAATATGGATGATGAGTTCTTCACAAAGTCTTCCACAATTAGGAGGACACATCCCAAATTATGTCACGATTCTTTGACCGGTTCCGAAAATGAGGGAGACATCCAATCGGTTCGGCCAGGGCGCGTAATGCGGTTTTGTCTTCAGAGAAAAGAGTATCCTGCTTCTCCTATCAACTTCCAGATCTGTCAAAGTCCATTGCAGTCTTTTGATAGATGGATGCAATTCATGATAAGTCAAGAATGCGTGAAGGCCAATCTGACCAAGGCACAAATCATCAATGTTGTCATGGCTTCTGCAACACTTCGAATCAGGAAAGAAATTGCGTGATTGGTCAATTTTATCTCCAGATGGTGTTCGGATACTCACACGGCCATATGTAGGTGGGGAAAAATGACAATTTCTTTGGAGAGCTTAGCCATCTTTCTGAATCTTCCAATAACAGGGAATCTTAACATCACTTTGTCTGATGAAGAAGAAAAAATGCGTACCATCCTCGTTGAGAAGTCGACAGGATTCGTTCGGAAGGAAAATGAGACGAAATGCTTCTATAACTGGTGGGTGTCTGAATGGTTCTCGGGTGAATCGGAGTCAAATCAGGAGTTGAGTAGTATGCTCCATGTTGCGGCATTTTTGGCTCTGTGGCTATCCAGAGACATTTTTGATGATGGCTCTGGCAAGAAAGATATAAGACAGGAACTCATCAAATTTTCCATTAAATTGGCGAAAGGGGTCATTCTCCTCATTGGTGGCTTGTTTCTTGGCTCTTTGTACACCTATATGGATCATCTGGCCGCAGACATGCATGCTTCCAATGGTTATATGAAAGTAGACTTGTATGCCCACGTTTCTTTCCTCCACGCGTGGTTGTGGGAGCACTTCAAAAATTATGCTCCTAACCCGCTGGCTTCGTTTCCTGAATCCTATGGCGGCTCTAGGATACTTCGTTGGTGGAATAAGCGTCCAAAAGCTGGATCAAATCTCATTGACTTCCTCGACAACGCGTACGTAGTTAACCAGTTAACTTTTGTCCCTGGGCTCCGGTCCATGCATCCATAGTTCAGGCGAACACTTTTGCCTCTGCCCCGAACACGAATTTATTTCTACTGAAAAGAATATGAGCATTGGAGAAGTCATATTCATGCAAAGTTGTATTCCCGGGCACGTGCCGTCTTTTTTCCGAAGATTGTATGAGGACGTTCCTTATAACATTGACAGGGCTGCTCGACATATGGGATTTGACCAAGGAGTCCCATTTCTTTGTTAGTTGGAGGCTCCAGAAGTATTGCTATCAGCTTCTCTTGATGCCAGTGTCCTTGCGCCGGGTAAAAGTCTTCCTTTCCTGCTTTCAGAAAGAAATCCAACGACTACCTCCAGATATAACATATTTGGCAGGATGAGTTTCTTGCCATCCACGGGATCGTGAATGAAGTGGTGAAAGATCCCCGTGGCAAGCCTTCTTCTGCGATCTTGGTGAAACATCCATTATTGAGGGAGCTTCCCACAGTTAAGCGGAAATCTCTTAGCCCGGATATGAACAGTCCCCAGAAAAGGGAGCGAAGGTCGAAAAATCGTGTAGGCGGTTTTCAATCGGGTTCGACAGCTCTTGTGACTTTTATTTCTTTCAACATGCATGTATGTATGATCTTCTTACTGGTTTGGTTGAATTGCATAAATTCTCCATTTTGTTGCTGAACATGTGCTCTTCTTTTAACTCAGGGTCTCAACAATTCAAACGTCTTCGCGAGACTTGCCCAGGGTCTGGAAAATGGCGCCTCTTGAGGAAGGGGCTGGCGACACTGAGTCTCTTGAAGGTGGGGAAGAAGATGGAGAGGAGGAAATCTCAAGATCCGGTGGAAATGAGAAGAGCACCTATGAATGTAGCGATGAGCCTTCTTCAAGTGAGCCCCTAGACGAGCCGGTGAGTTTTCCATGTGTTTCTTTTTTTTTTCTTAGGATATTTATTTGGAATAAATGCTGAATCGATAATATTGCAGGAAGGAAACATTCTTGGAGATAACCCTGAGAGAGAGAATCGTCACAGTGAAGATATAGCTTTGTCTCCAATCATAGAAGCCGTACCCGCTGGTAATCTGGAGATGGAGGTTGATCGTCCTGGATAGGTTGTTATGCTTCAAACGAAGAATAATGCTTCTGTAGCTGCTGGCACAATTGTTACCAAAGAACCCTTATTGGTTGTGGGTTCAGCTGCAGGCGCCGCTTTCGTCCCTCTATTCTTGACTCCTTATGAAGATCACGTGCTGATTGGAGGTTTCAGTGTACCAGTTAGGTATGAGGCGATGTATACCAAGATATGGATAAGGTATGGACATATTGCCACATCCAAAAATATCACTAGACGACTTGCGCTGGTCAAGCACGTGGAAGAAGCTTTATCTTTGATTCATGACATGTGCAATGTGACTGGACATACTGTTTCTAGAGATGTAGTCTCAAGCTGGAAGTTTCACCGGGATATGTGGGTAGACTTTGAGTTCAACGTATCTTGGTTCTGTGAAGGTTTTTACGAGATCCAAAAGTTGCAGGCTGAAGCGATCGAAGGTCCCTCTGCGGATGTGATCAACCAACAGGGAGCATAAGTCGAAAGGTTGTCTCAGGAGTTGAAGCTGAAACAGGCGGCTCTTAAAATTGCGAAGGATTCTTTCTCCAAGAAGAACGAACTATTGTTAAATGATTTCCCTTGAATATCTTCTGTCTTCTGAACTTCGTTTTTTTTAGTTTTTTTTTTTTGAAAGGCAAAGAAACGCCTAGTTTATGGTTTGGTTTTCTGGTCTTTTGGATTTAATAGACGATTGCTTTTTGTGAGGGTTTTTGGATTAATTTTTGGAATGAATTATTACTTTTAAGATAGTGGCACCCTGATCGCCGTGAGCAGCACAATTAATCCAGAAAAGCCGCGAAACCATGAACGTTGTATTAAAAGGAAAATATGGGATAATGTGAAATTGGGACAACATGGTTATCGACTTCCATTGTAACCGTGGAAACTCAGACAATAGATCGTGTAAACATTGTCTGACAAAACTTACTCGCTTTTAGAGTTTTTAACAAAACTGGATCTTCATAGCGCAAATCCGAGCTTTATGGTGACACCGTCCTAGATGTGAGAAATCCCCAGTCATCTTTCATTATCTGAGCAAATTATCTTCATGTCGCTTGTATCAGAAACTATCAAAAGCGGCGCCATGGCTCAGTTTGGTACGTACACTTGAGGAGGAGACTTGTCGGATGAGTCACAGTATGAGCTCTCGCTAGTGTTTTCAGAGTTTGTTGCTGATCCGGACCTGAGTTCGACCATCTTGAGATCGAGGTTGAAAAATAAAATTGGCAATTGGAAATTGATATTGTAACTGAGAGATTAACCTCCCACTGTGGTCGCCAATTGTTTGTGGGTGAAAACGGTTTCTGTTGTTTTTTGGTAAATTCGTGTGCGTGGATGAGAAACGAATCTAAACCCTAAACAATGAACTGCACGGGAGTACTTTTGATTCGAGAGATCAATCTGTACAATCCTGGCCTAAAACAAGAAATGGCCGTTCTAGGCTTGCTTCGGTCACAAAGTGAAGGAGAAGGGTTGGTCTTAGGGAGGGAAGCGAAGAAAGTGTTGATACCAGAAGCGTTTGATCTTGGAGGTGTGGTTGTTTATGACTTGTATCAGAAAGTAGAACTGGCTAGCAGAATGGAAAGCTACCAGGTGATTTCTGGATACTATGTTGTTCTCCAACCGAAACTTGTTGTCTGGTGGAAATAGGTGAAACCTATTTAAACAAGTCGTAATAAAACGTACCCTAATTTTGAAAATTATTCAGGTTCATGAGTTTTGTGAGTTATCACAAAATTGATTAGATTCTATGTGTTGACACATAATTCTTTATTTACAGAGAGCAACATGCTTTCTGACTGAGTATTTCGTGTAAGGACCTTAATCTTGATACTTGGAAATTCGTGATACTCTGTTGCGAATGAACACAAATCCGTCATGCCATACCGATATTAAGGGTTATGTCGGGGAACATAACACATAAAAGGTACTCAGAGGTTCTTACATTAGGTAATAATATATGCAAGGTGTTGAAATTTACAGAGCATCTGGGATTGTTGCTACATGCGCCAGTCTAGATAAATTTCATGAAAATATATCGAACGGCTCAACAAGTATGCCAGTGGAGAGGTTTACACTCATGGCTCCATTTCCTTACAGAATGACATCATATTAGATGCAAGGTTTTACAATTCTAATCCTAAGCTAAAAACCACCATCAACAACTGCAAAATCATCTTCCAAATAAACTTTAGAATTTAAATAAATAAATCTAAAAAGCATTGCAAGATGAAAATCGTTGGCAATAGCTATGTGTACTCACAATAATTGTTATTCCAAACCCTAGTTATCCGTCTTAAAACACAAGAATAAATTCTCATAAGAAGTTTCCTATACATTAAGACCTTTGAAAAATTCTTTATCGTCCCCGAACTCCTTGTCATCAACAGCCATTGGAACGTAAGATTCATGAAGAAAGGAGTCAATTCCAACAAACCTTCTTGACTGATGCCGAACCAGGGCCTTCTGAATTTCAAGAGTCCTAAAAACAATAGCATTTATTTGTTGTATCTACTTTCTTGTTCCCTTCAACTCTTCAAGAACATCAGAAAACTTCTGAAGATTTGAAGGGACGGCCCTTGGTTTCCTCACATTCCTCATTTTTCTTTTCAATGAAGAGGGTACCATAGATTTATCTTTTTCCTTCATGATTGATGGCTTAACAATCATATTAACCTCTTTTCCATCAGAAGTCTCAATGTTTGGAGTCTCCAAATAAATATGGGTTTGTGAGAGAAATTCAAAAAGCAAGCTCTACAAGTAAACTTGTGATAAAAAGAGTTTTTCAGGGAAGGAAAAAAGAATGGTGGGTTACAGAACCTATATACAGAGTAGGATTCACGTACGACCAATTCATAACCATAACAAAGGTAGAATTGTCGATTTTAACCTCTTTTTAATGAAAAAAGAAAATTCTTTTCAATACCAATTCATGATATGGAAAGACCAAAAGAATTCCAAAAGAAAACAACCAAAAAGAAAATCAATTTCCTTTCCTAAAGCCTGAATTGAACAAACTCTTGTCTCTTTGAAGTCAGGCACATGAGACAAGATGCTCTTTCAACACAATTAAGTTGTGTTGGGGAGAACAATAATTTGTCCACCATACACTTATTGTACGGAATTATTAATACCCTTTTTCATAGAATGTTTAGACCTTGTTCTTTCCCGGAGAGGTCTAATTAGTTCTTTAGAAATTAACTTTTTCAGAGAGGAATTGAGTTTTTTACTTACCTTAGGTGAATTAGGCTTTTGAATAAGTTTGAGCTTGTTTGATAATCGATTTGCTCTTCGTTGAAGTTTATTGACATATCTTATTTTATGTTTGTACTTGTAGCACTTAGAGAGTTCATGACCCGTAAAAGTACAATAAGAACATGTCAATGTGGAGGACGGTTCAGACACCATAGCGGAGCAAGCTGCTAGACAAAATGTGGTACCTGAAACAGTAGAAACAGAATTTCCAGTAGACAGAGAAAAATCCATTTTATCCTCCAAAAAAGTTGAAGAAGTTTCTCCAGGAAAAATATCAAGATTGATGTGAGTATTGCTACAATCATCAAAATCAATATTTTCAGCAAGGAGCGCAACACTTGATTTTTCATCTTCATTTGAATCATAGTGATCAGACATTTCATCAAGAATTGCAGCAATACCTTTGTTCCCAGTGTATTTTCTACGATTTGGACACTCATTGGAAAAATGACCAAAACCTTTACACTTGAAGCACTGAGGCATATCCTCATCATCAGTATCGACTGTATCCTTGTTTTTAGGAGGAACACAGTCATGAGGTTTAACTGATGATCTAGGCTTATCTTGGACAAACTGTTTACTTCTCTTCAAAAGAAGATCTCTAAATTGTCTTGTGATCAGAGAGACTGAGTTATCAAGATCTTCATCAGACGAATCAGTCTCAATAGGATCATCCACAGAGTTTCCAACACTTTTACTTTTGTCAAGCAATTTTGTGTTCTTTTGTGATTTAAAAGCATTATCCTTTTCAGTTTTGGATGTATGCTCATGATCAAAGATCTTTAACTTTCCAACCAGAGTATTTCTGGATAAAGTATTAAGGTTATTTTCTTTCGCGATAGCATGTTTCTTAGAATTGTATTTGGATGGAAACGATCTAATAATTTTCATCACAATGTCCTTTTTAGGAATAGTCTTACCCAATGTAAAAGATGCATTAACAATTTCAGACAATTTGTGATTAAACTTATCAAATGAATTTTCATCAGCCATACAAAGGTTTTCCCAGTCAGAACATAGGTTTTGAAGCCTAGATTCTTTCTCAGAGGAATTTCCTTCGAATACAGTTTCTAAGATATCCCAAGCTTCTTTAGACTTAGTGTACGTAGTCATATGGTGCTTGTTAGAGCACTGCTCGGTCGAACTCGCATGTGTTTCTATCTCAAGCATGTTTGTCAATGTTAGTGATCAAAACTATAAGTCTTGATTTCTAGCCTATTTATAAATATCTCGGACTAGGACATAAATTGTGTAGTTGAGCTTAGACTTCACGGCGTTCATCATTTGAAGACGAAGAACTACTAAGGGGGGCTTGTGGAACTTCATCGACAAAAGGTATGTGGAGACTTAAACTCATCTATCACTTGGAAATTATATTTCTACTCTATCTCCTATATGGAGACGTAAGTCGTATTACGATATAGTTTTCTATATACACATTTGAGATTTCGAGCTGAGTTTATCTCGCTTACATATTTCTCGAAATATGTGTTGGAAAGATTTCGCTTCGACCAAGTTCATCTTATATCATGTGAAAATTTCCGAGTAACATCTTGCATGGTTTGTGTGATACAATCATTTGGTGTTGTCTTGGAGTGTTTCGCTATGATTATTTCAATAACTTGAAAATTGCTTTGATGCTAATAGTGTGTGAAAATGTCTTTTGTCGTCCTCTAAGAAAGTTTTAATGATTGAAATAAGAGTTTAGAGCACTTAACCATTATTGGATATGTCATGTTGTGCACTCTTGCACATATGTAATCCATGGACGTGAACCATAGTATGCGCACCCGTTTGCGTACCTGTTGGTTTGAGAAATCCGGGACCCTAAGTATGCTTACCCGTTTGCGTACTTGCATATAGGTTCATGTACGATAATTTCTGTTGGGATTGAAAGTTCACGTACCTGTTTCCGTACTGGAGAAACCCAATCTTAGTCGGGGTATTTCAAGTATTCGTACCCGTTTGCATACTTGAAGGTTAAAGTTATAAAATCGTTTATGAACATTGTTATAGTTTTGAAAGTGGTAGTAAAAGTTCGTTGCTCGGACTTGTAAAGATTTAAAAATAAAAATATATACACAATATTTGTCACAATGGGCGAGAGGTACTGGGACTAGGATTCGGCCAATTTCATTTCTTAAGGTTCAAATAATAATTCTTTTATCAATAATAGCTCGAAAAATATATTAAATATATCGACTCTAATTTATTGCCAAGATTGATTCTCAAAATATTAGGTGTAAATGTTAAGCATGGGACATCAAATCATCTAAGCTAAGCATGACACATCAAATCAAATCACAACTAATTAATTTAAATCATAATTTCAATTAAAATTAATGCAAAAGTCATGAAAAGAATTAAATATAATTACCCAAGTGTGAAATAAGGCTTCCTCCTTCATCCCAGTATTGGGGTTTAGCTATTCATATCAAACACACACTCAAAATAATAATTCAAGCTCACAAGGTGTTCAAAAGATTGAAAAAGGATAAAACAGTGGATCTACGACCGACGCTGAGCGTCCAGAAAACAACGACAATACTTCGATGCTGTAAACAACGACACAATACTACTGCTGTTGGTGCTGCTGAAAATAAGACTGTCCTAGATAGTCTGTTCTTCGTGTTCTTCAAGCTCTTTAATGGAAGCAGCAGCAGCAGAACCCGTTCCTGGATATCGATTGTTTCTGCTCCTCAGAGGCTCTGCTCGACCCCCAACTCTCGACATCCTTCTACTCTACCCCAGAAGTCTTTTTATACTCAACAGGTAGACGAAATCCTTTGCAATAACTCCCAAATATTCTTGTTGTTCACATATTCATCTCCAAAATTTTCTTCTTTATTCTCTGTTTCACGCGTTTGATGAGCTGTAAAGCTTTTCCATATTAGATAGAATCAAATATCAGGAAAGATATCTTCCCAACACTCGTAAAATCCCAGAAAATACGCTAGATAATCAAACAGGATATTCGAAATATTTTCTTCCCCTGTTTCGATGATATCCACAAAATCTTCCATCTTTCGCGTGCATGAATCTATTTCCTTCCCTGTTTCAATGTGCTGGATCATTCCCAATCTAAATAAGCTGATCAAATCCGAGAAAATCGATAGAATTCAATTCTGCAAATTCATGCAGACGTGAAAAAGATATTCCCGGCAATTTTTATTTCAAACCGTGAAGAAGGGTGTCCCCCTAACCACTGTTGGGTGTCCCTTTAGCAATTTGGGCTGAAATAGTAATTTTTCTGGGTTCCTCCGGGACATTTCTGGGACGTTTCCGGTGCATTTCTGGGGTGCCTTTAGTACTTTTCTCCGGGGTGTAAATCATCACTTTTTGAGCAACTCTTTCCACAGAAGGGTATTTTCTCCAAAAACACCTAAACAAACATAAAAACACCGTAATAAGAACAAATGGGTACTAACAAAATACACAAAAGAGATGAAAATAGACACATATATGTGTCTATCAAACATGAACATAAACATTTATATAATAAGGAATGCAATCTTTGCAAACCGTGGCTATAATGTTCATGATTGATTCGAGTGAATCAAACTGATTTGGCTTCAATTGTGTTCTTGTATAATTCTATGAGAATATAGCAATTGAAAAAATCTTTAACTAGTTTCATTTGAGTCATTTGAACTAGTTATGGTTAAGATGAATAAGGTTGATATGAGAGTAATCATATGGCTAACCTCGGTTAGCTATTTGTGAACCAACATGGTGTACACGTTTGGGTACGGTTACATAAACCTAAATGAGGGTACATTTCATTTGTGTGTAAGAAGCTAAGTTCGATCTAACGGTTGAAAGATATTAGCTTGATTGAATCACATTTTTCATCTGACGGTGAATATTGAATGCTTTGTTACCAAGGTAACTTGGATTGCAAACCCTGATTTGAAAAGTATATAAAGGAAAACTCTAGCAATTGGGAAAACTAATCCCCACACCTCATGTGTGTTACTAGTTGCATAAACTAGAGTCGATTCTCCTTTAACCTCAAGTTTCTATCGAGAACCTGTAGGTTAACAACTTCAAAGACTTCATTGGGATTGTGAAGCCATACCCAACTATTTTCTTTGTAGTTGCGTGTTTTGATCTTGCCCGATTCTATCATATCGAGTTCAATTGAAATAATTGACTCGAGATTAATTTCTCTGATAGGCAAGATAAAAGTAATCACTAACATCTTCGTCTCATCGTTTGTGATTCCACAATATCTTGTTTAGCTAGTCGATTAAGATTATTATGAGGTGATTGATAATACCAGGCTGTTCTTCGGGAATATAAGTCCGGTTTATCAATTGGTTTCTGTTCACATTGATTTATAAAAAGATGGAACAAAAACTCTTGGGCTGTGGGAGACAGATTTATTCAATCTATAGACTTTTCTATGTGAGACAAATTTGTTTATCAAGTCTTCGACTTTGGGTCGTAGCAACTCTTGGTCGTGGGTGAGATCAACTATGGGAATCAAGTGCATAGTATCCTGCTGGGATCAGAGACGTAAGGAACGCAACTGTACCTTGAATCAGTGTGAGATTGATTCAGGTTCAACTACAGTCCAATCCGAAGTTAATTGGTAGTAGGCTAGAGTCTGTAACGGCTTAATACAGTGTGGTGTTCAATCTGGACTAGGTCTCGGTTTTTTTTTGCATTTGCGGTTTCCTCGTTAACAAAACTTCTGGTATCTGTGTTATTTCTTTCCCGTATTATATTTTGTTATATAATTAAAATATCACAGGTTGTGCGTTAAGTTCAATCAATTAGAATATCCGACCTTGGGTTGATGAGTTAAATTGATTGACACTTGAACATTGGTCTTTGGTATCGTTCAAGTTACTCCTCTTATATTCAATCGGGATCACAGATTTCTATTTGCTGATCCCGGATTGAATTAAGAGTTAGATATATTAAACTCTTTGATATACTTTACTCTAGATTGAGTCTGATTGTCTAGTAGATTCTCTAGAAAGTATATTAGAGTAAGTCCTCTCATATTTCCAAACTAATTGTTGGGTGTAGTTGTTAGACCCCCCGCATTTTCAATTGGTATCAGAGCAGGCAAACACGTTTAAGACCTTATAAGTCTATGGACAAAAATGTTATCTCAATAAATGTACCACCACATCCAGGGATTTCATAATTCTCTTCCATGACTGATTTAATAAAATCTGTAGAAGAAATTTTATCTAAACCTCCTCAAGGTTTAAAATCCCTTGAAGTGTTTTCAGGGCTTGAAAAGAAACATGAAAGCTTATCTCTTGATGTTGAGTTATACCTCCAGAAAGAACAAGAATCTCTTGACAAGCTAAATTAAGTTATCATGAATAATGCTCATGTCGAGGTTGATATTGATTTACTAATTAGTGAGAGCAATGATCCTCCTCTGTGTAATCCACTTGGTTGTAGTAAACTTAATGTATTACAAGAGGAGTTTAAATCTCAGTCATCTGACGGTATCACCTCAAAGCATGAATCATTTCATCAGTCAATTCCTGATACACTATGTCATGATGATTGTTTTGTTTACTGTTGTAAACATGTTAGGATGTCTTCTTACACCAAAAGAGTTTCCCTGTGCGGTACTAAACATTATCTGGAGACACTGTTTTTATTAAGTTTTAAAATGAGACATCAGGGACTCAAATTTTTGTGTATCTCTCTAAAGTCTTTTGCAAAACTTGTAAAAACAGATTCCATTATGTTTCTCAACTTTTTTGAATGCAAAAGTAGTTGGAAGAAACTCTTTCTTGGTGCCATGGCGAGCAATACATTGTTCACCTAAACACAATTTGATTGTGTTGAAAGTGCATCCTCACCAAGAAATGCCATGTTGTGTATACGGCGAGGGAAGCACAAGAATTGGGGCACACATATTATGTTGGGTATGAATTTGAATGTTTGGTAACGTTGTAGAATTCGACCGGATTCTTCTAAAAAGGTATGTCTCTAAACTTGAGCAAGTTTTATGATGATATGTGTACCTTGCGTATCATTCATGTCTACCTAACTTGATTTGTGTTTAAGGTTCTTAAATGTTGCGGTTTGAAAATAGTTGTTCGGATGTTTTGGCCTTCATTGGTACACTTCAGGTATGCATACCCGTTTGCATACCAGTTTACAAATGATTTTTTGTAATAAAATCCAGGGAAATTCGTTTGTATACCCGTATGCATACTGGCATGTAGACGTTGATATTCGGTAAACTTGTTTTGGTCGTATCTTCTTCGTCCGAATCGGAATGACCTCATTATTTTTGCATTCTCTTCCTCTTTGAATTCTCGTCAAAATGGAGATGAGAATTCTTGAATTTGGATGAATTAAGATTGGTATTTGTCTTGTATCTTGTTTTTGAGTGTTTTTCTCCGTTTCGTCGCACTTGTTCCACTTCTCTTCGACTTGGGCACTTGGATTCTTGGAGTAATACTATTCTAAGCTAATATGTATCTTTTACAAGAATGTTGTTGGTAAATCACAAAGAAGGAAGTTCAAGAATGGACAGTAGTACACATTGCTACGGGATTCTTGAATGTTCACAACATCTTATGTGAACTATAATGCATGGTTATTAATGACTTTATATACACTTATTTGTTAAGAAAATATTTTTATACGCCTTTGGTAGCTATTCTTGGTGTAAATCCATGCGAAAAAGATTGATTCTACCCTCCAAGGAAAAATCACCTTATATGTGCACTACGAGTTTGTCTTGATGTCTAGAAACTTCTTATGAGAATTTTATTCTTGTGTTTTTAAGAAGTATTACTAAGGTTTGGAATGGCCATTATTGTGAGTACACATAGCTATTTCCAACGTTTTCATCTTTAATGATTTTAGATTTATTTATTTAAATTCTAAGTTATTTGGAAGATGATTTTTGCAATTTTAATCTTTATGATTTTATATATTGCAAATTGTTATGGGATGTGTTGTTTACGTCCTTGAACCTGTCCATGTCCCATACTTGTTCAAAAGTTATCTCTATTATGTCGATATGAAAGTATTGATAAAAGATATAATGAACTTTTGAATACAAAAGTTAAAGCCTTTATGTCATTATTTTGATAGAATAAAGGAAAAAACTTTTGTTTACAAAGATTAAATCTATTACATGTCATTGTGCAAATAGTGATGAAAAATAGAATGAATTTTGTCTATTCTGCAGTATTGGTCTATCCCTGATCCACAATTTTTGTGCATATAATATATTGTGTTGCTCCGTAA
Source organism: Papaver somniferum (assembly GCF_003573695.1). Taxonomy (NCBI): domain Eukaryota; kingdom Viridiplantae; phylum Streptophyta; class Magnoliopsida; order Ranunculales; family Papaveraceae; genus Papaver; species Papaver somniferum. The sequence goes on along the minus strand of NC_039365.1, from coordinate 121,491,046 downwards.
GTTTTTTATGTTGAGCATGACCAATTGAATTGATCATTTTTGTGGCTAATTCAATTGAGATTTTTGGATACAAATTCATGTTTTTCATGTGATTTGGTTATATCCAAAAAAATCCTTCTTTTTTTGTAAAAGTAAGGTCACTCTTGTTGTTATTTCGGGAATGACATTTTATGGGGGAAAGTTCTTAATTGAACTTGTGCTTAATTGCCAAATCTTTGTGGGGAGTGCGACTGTGGAATATTATAGGGGTTATCTTGTATCTTTATAAACTCCTTTATGAATGCATTTAGCTTCGTCTTTATGATTGCATCAAAATCAGTTGGTATGTTATTCTCTTTTGGTCATGAAGTATCTCTATGAAAATTTCATGAGGATCCCACTAGTTTTCGTACATTTTCCAATTTATATTGACAAAAAGGGGGAGAATTAATGTGTAGTTTTATACTACAAATACATATGGTTTACGGATTATTATGTAAGGGGGAGTGGTTTTCATGTTGAGATAAAGTATTGACTATGGGGGAGTGATACATATCACCATAGTATTGTTGTCAAAGTTGTGATACAATTGAACTTTGATGATTTGTAATAATCGTATGACATTGTATAACAATGATTGAGAGCATTTGTTTTCTCATCATTATCGCTACGGATCTTCAACAACTATGATGCTGAGCTGAACACGTTTGAAATCATGGAGTACTTGAAAGTGACAAAGATTTCGAGTCGTGTTGAAGATGCCAAGGAGATCAAGCATTTGGATGAGAAGCTACAAATTTTTATTTATTTTGTAATCCATATGTATTGATAGTTTTGTCACTAAAATTGACAAAGGGGGAGATTGTTAGAGCACTGCTCGGTCGAACTCGCATGCGTTGCTATCTCAAGCATGTTTGTCAATGTTAGTGATCAAAACTATAAGTCTTGATTTCTAGCCCATTTATAGATGTCTCGGACTTGGACATAGATTGTGTAGTTGAGCTTAGACTTCACGACGTTCATCATTTGAAGACGAAGAACTACTAAGGGGAGCTTGTGGAACTTCATAGACAAAATGTATGTGGAGACTTAAACTCATCTATCATTTGGAAAGTATATTTCTACCATATCTCCTATATTGAGACATAAGTCGTATTACGATATAGTTTTCTATATATACATTTGAGATTTCGAGTTGAGTTTATCTCGCTTACATATTTCTCGAAATATGTGTTGGCAATCTTTCACTTCGACAAGTTCATCTATATCATGTGAAAATTGTCGAGTAACATCTTATATGGTTTGTGTGATACAATCATTTGGTGTTGTCTTGGAATGTTTCGTTATGATTATTTCAATAACTTAAAAATTGCTTTGATGCTAATAGTGTGTGAAAACGGCTATTTCCATCCTCTAAGAAAGTTTCAATGATTGAAATAGGAGTTTAGAATACTTAACCATTGTTGGATATGTCATGTTGTGCACTCTTGCACATATGTAATCCATGTCCGGGAACCATAGTATGCGCACCCGTTTGCGTGCCTGTTGGTTTGAGAAATCCGGGAACCTAAGTATGCGTACCCGTTTGCAAAATGGCGTACAGGTTCACGTCCGAGAATTTCTGCCGGGGTTGAAATTCGCGTACCCATTTGCGTACTCGCGAAACCCAATCTTAGTCCGGGTATTTCAAGTATGCGTACCCGTTTGCATACTTGAAGGTTAAAGTTCTAAAGTCGGTTATGAAAATGAACATAAACATTTATATAATAAGGAATGCAATCTTGCAAACCGTGCTATAATGTTCATGATTGATTCGAGTGAATCAGACCGATTTTGATTCAATTGTGTTATTGTATAATTCTATGAAAATATAGTAATTGAACAACTCTTTAACTAGTTTCATTTGAACTTGTTATTGTTAAGATGAATAAGGTTGATATGAAAGTAATCATATGGCTAACCTCAGTTAACTATTTGTGAACCAACATGGTGTACACGTTTGGGTACGGTTACATAAACCTAAATACATTTCATTTTTGTATAACAAGCTAAGTTCGATCTAACGGTTGAAAGATATTAGCTTGGTTGAATCAGGTTTTTCATCTAATAGTGAATATTGAATGCTTTGTTACCAAGGTAACTTGGATTGCAAACCCTGATTTGAAAACTATATAAAGGAGAACTCTAGCAACTGGGAAAACTAATCCCCACACCTCATGTGTGTTATTAGTTGCATAAACTAGAGTTGATTCTCTTTTAACCTTCGGTTTCCATCGAGATCCTGTAGGTTAACGACTTGAAATACTTCATTGGGATTGTGAATCCAGACCCAACTATTTTATTTGTAGTTGCGTGTTTTGATCTTGCCCGATTCTATCGTATTGAGTTCAGTTGAAATAATTGACTCGAGATTAATTTCTCCGATAGGAAAGATAAAAGTAATCACAAACATCTTCGTCTCATCGTTTGTGATTCCACAATATCTTGTTTCGCTAGTCGATTAAGATTATTGTGATATGATTGATAATAATTGGCTGTTCTCCGGGAATATAAGCCCGGTTTATCAATTGGTTCATGTTCACCTTGATTTATCAAAAGACGGAACAAAAACTCTTGGTTATTTCTGTGGGAAACAGATTTATTCAATCTATAGACTTTTCTGTGTGAGACAGATTTGTTTATCAAGTCTTCGACTTTGGGTCGTAGCAACTCTTGGTTGTGGGTGAGATCAACTAAGAGAATCAAATGCGTAGTATCCTGCTGGGATCAGAGACGTAAGGAACGCAACTGTACCTTGAATCAGTGTGAGATTCATTAGGATTCAACTACAGTCCAGTCTGAAGTTAACTGGTAGTAGGCTAGAGTCTGTAGCTGCTTAATATAATGTGGTGTTCAATCTGGACTAGGTCCCGGATTTTTTTTGCATTCGCGGTTTCCTCGTTAACAAAACTTCTGGTGTCTGTGTTATTTCTTTTCCGCATTATATTTTGTTGTATAATTGAAATATCACAGGTTGTGCGTTAAGTGCAATCAATTAGAATATCCGACCTTGGGTTGTTGATTTAAATTGATTGACACTTGAACATTGGTCTTTGGTACCATTCAAGTTACTCCTCTTATATTCAATCGGGCTCGCAAATTTCTATTTGCTGATTGCGGCTTGCATTAAGAGTTAAAGATATTAAACTCTTTGATATACTTTAATCTAGATTGAGTCTGACTGTCTAGTTGATTCTCTAGAAAGTATATTGGAGTAAGTCCTCTCAAATTGCCAAACGAATTGTTGGGTGTGGTTGTTCCTGCATTTTCACTGCTGAAGATCTGGGGTAATGGCATGTATGATAGCATTTAACCCGTCAGAATTTTGCTTCGCTGCAAGAATTTCGTCAGGTTCATATCTACCAATATCCTTTGGAACAATTACATCGCTTTCTGTAACAACCGGAGGATCATAGCCATTAACAACACAAACCGATGTTTGAAAATCACGAGCTTTTGAGTGATAGATGAGTTCAAGTCTCCACATACCTTTTGTTGATGAAGTTCCACAAGCTCCCCTTAGTAGTTCTTCGTCTTCAATCGATAAACGTCGTGAAGTCTAAATCTCAACTAAATTTTTTACCCTAATCCGAGACTTAGCTATAAGTAGACTAGAAATTAAGACTTATAGTTTTGGCAACTAAACTTGACAAACAAGCTTGAGATAACAACGCTTGTGAGTTCGACCGAGCAGTGCTCCAACATATATTTCTACTCAGGGTAAGTTGGCGAACAAGTTCACAAAACATAGATATCTGAGATACATAAATACAAGAAGGTTGGCGAACCAATTTGTAAACCGAAAGTTCAGTTGGGAACTGTTCATGAAGCCGGTTGGCGAACCGTGGTGAATTGAATTTCTAAGTTAGATAAATAGGCTAACAGTTGGAGAACCTAGTTCATAAACCGTTGTTAACTGAGTTTGGCAGTCTGTGAGGGTTGGCGAACCCGATTGACGAATCGTTGCACCCTGACTCGTGAACAATCCCTACGGTTGGCGAACCGTTGTACCAACTGTCCCGACAAGACTTCATTGATCACTTAAACACTTATGTGTTTGAATCATAATTAATTTCTTAAGTATTTAAATGAACATCAAATAACTTTAGTTGTTTGGCTAACTTGCCAAACCGAACAGTCATTATACACGGTTCCATAACTGAACCTATGTGTATACTCTTCTATTGTATTTTGAAGAGCTAATGTGATTGCTTGATTCTCAAGTTATCTTAGTTCGAATTTTAAGCTAACCCTGGTTTGTGAAAACTATAAATAGATCATCTCTGTCAACTAGGAAATTCAATCTCTGACACTTTAAATGTCTCCTAGTTGATTCTAGAGTCGTCAATTATTGCCCTAGGTTTCCTCTGTGTAAATATTAGGTCTACGATTAAAAGACTTCTCTTTAGGGATTCGAGAAGCCAGGTCCGACTATCTTTACCTTGATAGTTCGTGAATCCTGAACTTTCTTTTCTGTTATTGAGGTTGTTGTAATCTCTTTCAGGAAAGATTGATAGTAATCGCAAAGTTCTCTTCGTCTCAGACTTTGTGATTCCTTAAGATAGATATCTAAAGATTTATCTTAGCTGATCTTTCGAAGATTGATCTTGAGAGGTGGTTAATAATCTAGGCTTCTCTTTGGGAGTCATAAGTTCCGGATTTGTGAGGATGCTCTAAGGGAATAATTAACGAGAAAACTTTTGTTGACATTGTTGAAATGTGAGCAATAGAATTCAAGGATGGAAATATTTGTTAAAAGGCGAGGGTACCCAAATATACCACAAGCTAAAACTTTTCCGATCTATAAGTCCTTTCTCCGTAAGTGATTGTCTATGGACAGAGTCGAGACAATACAACTTAATCGGTCCACACTTCGTGTGATCGTCTATGGATACGAGATCGAGACAATACAACAACGAAGTATGTTTACTTGATACAAAGGTTCATACTTAATAAAACACAATAGGATTGCTTATCAAGTAAATATGAATTAACGTTTGTGTAATTTACTTTAATTATAATAAAACAATTATAATGCGGAAACATAAAGTAAATGACACAGCAAGATTTTGTTAACGAGGAAACCAAAAATGTAGAAAAACCCCGGGACCTTGTCCAAAATTGAATACTCTCAGGATTAAGCCGCTACACAAAATTACACCTAACTTCGTATAGTTGAGGCCAAGCAACTAAACCTATAGTTCACCTAGTTCCATATGTATTCCCACACCTCCAACTTATAAATAAGTCATGTACTTGGAACAATTCCTTTGGTCGTCTTTAGAACTAACAACAGTCTAAAGATCCCTGTCGAAACTCAGAACTAGTTTGAGTGAATATTATATCAGAAGAGAAGATCCTCAAGCATAAACAAACTAGGTGCAATCACATTTCAACCACCGTTAGTCAATCAAATCAATCTAAAACAAATGATAAACCGCAATTATCTAGTTTCCCACAAACGGTACACACTAGAGCTTCTCAATCCCAAAGAAGACTTTAAACTGAGCGGCCGTAAGAGATTTCGCCTAATTAGGTTACTCTCCTCTCCGAATAGGCGGCTACACCAGTAACAACAACAAATGAGGAAGTCTGTTGATACGAAGGATTAGTTTGCCAGAAAGGCAAACTTCAAGTATTTATAGACAAAGAAGTTTGGACACCAAGGAATTTCCAAAACCGAAAATATTCTCAAGATATTCATTAAAGCACAAATTCAGTTTCCATAATTCCTGGAAATGCTCTGTCCAAAAATAATGATCGAAATCTCTCGGAAAATCTAATTCGCAAATGTACATTACTAATTCTTATATCTCCCTACAAAATGAAATTAATAACCTTAATTAAAAGATTCTTAACTTAGTTATGTTTCGATCCTGGGATTTTCTTCCTTTATCTATTAAGGAATAACTTTGAACAATTAAAGAAATAAACATTCACATCACGTGTTCAAAGTATACCGACATCCTTACTTTGTAAGTTCTCTTTCACACTTACAACCTTGAAACCGATTTTTCACACTTCCAAACAAGTTTAGAATTGGTTCATCTGACTTTCAAAAACTATGTGATTCATCAAACAAACATTTAATCACAATCATAGGTTTAACGGTTCTATCAAAACAAGTTTCGGTTCTACCTCCCTGTGAGTACTGTGCATAGTAACACTAGATTTCTTAAATTAGGTTGACTAGGTACTAGGATCAGTTCCCCGCATATATATGGTATCTAACTTATATATGTTTCACATGTCCACAGAATCGGTTCCCCTTTGCCTAAAAATGTGTTGCACATACCCTTTCTGCTATAAACCTTGATGCACCTCATACAAGGATCGGTCCCCTTTGTGATATACTGCACCTCTTACTAGGATCGGTTCCCCTTTCCCAAATTTGGTCAGACATAACACAAACCCGATCATACCATCTCAGGTGATTACTTAAGATCGGTTTCACTAATAAAAGTCATACCAATACATAAGTCAGGCCTTTGTGAATAGTTCTACCAAGAACACAAACAAGTTGTGAGTGGTTATACTCAATCACACATATTGGTTGTTCATAATATATGCAATGAATAAAAAAACCAATAACACCTGGCAATTTCCTTTTCGGTTCACAAACAATTTTATGAACTTACTTCCTTAGAACACATGTAAACATTGTTCCCTAGGATGAAATCCTCACCTCATACCCATACATAATCACAATAACATTCAAATAATTATGGCGATGTCTTATCTACAAAGTTAATGGTTAAGCAATAAACCTCGTATTTTATTCCTTAATACTATGTCTATCTAGAGTTCGAATATGCTTCGCAGTTATGTTTTCAAAATGCACGACTTGAAAGATACGTTAGGGAATGAAATAGTTCAAGTCAAATATCACTAACCTCAAGTGGAAGGATGATTGTTGTCGTTGTAGATCCTTTCTTCTTCACATCTTCAAGTCTTCGCAATACTTGTAATGTCTCATATCTTAATACTTTCAAGCTAACCTATACGAAGTTGACTCTTGTACATAATCAAGTGACTCTTAACATGAGTTTTGATTCACTAAAATATGACAACCAAACTTGACATACCAACACTTGGTGGGTTCAACCGAGCAATGCTCTAACAATCTCCCCCTTTGTCAAGTTTAGTGACAAAACTCTTACATCATACGGATAAACAAATTATAAGAATTTATTACACATACGCTTGATTCTCGAATTCAACTGCACAGTAAACTACTTATATTCAACCTTGAAATGTCGCTGTTGACATTATAATAACAAAGCTATTACTCACCCTAAGGAAGATAGGTAGATATTCAATCCGCACGTCTTTGTTATACCAATTCATATGACATGTTACTCCCCCTTAGTCTGTGCTTTCACTCTTTCGTTAAATAAACGTTCAAGCACCACTGTTATTTTCCTTAGCGATACCAATCAATATAGAATCAATGCCAGTATCACCTGTTTACTCCATATATTTCTCCCCCTTTTTGTCACAAAAATGACAAAGAAACGAAAAAATAAAGGACAACACGAACAAAATCTTACAAATATCAATATACTTGCAACCTGTAGAGTTAGGCACGAGGGTTCCACACATCATGTTCTGATAACTAATATCAAAACCGAAAATACAAGTATTATTATTTTGATATGTTACCAAGGAAACAATTATCCGAAACAATTTTTCCACTTTAGTTTAGCAAAACACGAATCAACTAAGCACCTTCGTCCCTTTGCTAAACCGATTATTCAAAAACAACCGCTTAATTCGATAAGACCAAAATAAAGATAACTCTATTTTTCTCATGAGGTTCTAATTATCCATAAACTTAGACCTTTCAATTTTAAACAAGACAAGTACTAGGTTAGTTAATTAGCATTTCTTGTTAAGGCATTCGATTAGACTTGAATAACTGAAACCTCACTTCGATAAGTCTAACTAAGATCATAATTAACTTAGTTTCTCTTATCTGAAATTGAGTTGGACTAAACAACTCATCCCGTACACCTTTTATTTCGTTAAGCCATAAATAATTCATACAAACTAACATAAATCAACTTGCATAATTATTCACCTCAACCGGAAGCAATTGAAACAACATAGACATTAAAAGCACCGCAATTGCACCGAAATTTTGTAAGCCTAAATAATTGATACCATACAAACGCAAGATAACAATAGTTTTTCTTAACCAGAACCAATTGAATCACACACAACATCAATTGTACCGAAATTTTGTAAGCCTAAACAATTGATACCACACAATAAAGCAAGATAACAATAGTTTTTCTTAACCGGAATCAACTTAATCATACACATCCACACACACATCATGGAATAAACATCAATTGTACCGATTTTTTTTAAGCAAAAGAAATAAATATATATGATATAAACCCAGGCTTTTCTTAAACACGAAAACAATTAACTAACAAGATTGTTACCTCAAATTTCGCATCCACTTCTCCAATATGTTTGCATCTTCGTCCAGGGAGAATTGATATCGAAATATCATCATGTTGTCATCCTTATGAAGAAAAATAAAATAACAACAACCAACCTTTACCAGAGAAAGGTTGAAAATCGGTTTTAACAACTGCAAGCAAAAGTTGAAAACCGTCGAAACACATATGCTTTTATGCTAAACCAAAACCGATTCAACATATTGTGACTTTTTCACATACTGTTTCTACCAGAACCCCTCATGATTCTTTGATAAACCCTACCAACATGGGCTATAACTTAATCCATTTGTGGATCCTCTTGCATTGGAGCTCGACGAGTTTTCTTCTTCTTCTTTTCTTTGTTCAACGTTGTTGCATTCTTGACATTAGCAGAAATGCCTTCTTAGTTTACTTCTGGTTGAACACTATTCTTAGACTTGATAGACTTGTCTTCTTTACAAGAAATATGAGCATCTTTGTCATCAGTGGAAGCCTCTGATTGACAAGAATTTGTAGCTTTAACAAATTTTACCTCTTTGCTAATATTTGAAGCATCTGTTCCCTTATAGCCCAATCCTCGTGTATCACGATTATTTCTACTTGCTTCTAACATTGAGTTTAACTTGTTTGAGCTTTCATTGGATTTTTTCAGTTCCAAATCTTCTTCTTCCAATATCTTGATTTTATCAAGAGCACCGGCTAGATCATCCTCAAGGTGTTTTTCTCGTGAGAGATATACACCTTTTTTCTCTTCAAAACTCTTTTGTTGAAAGTTAATCCTTGCATCAGATTCAACAAGTTTCTCTTCCAACAAGTGAATTTTTTCAAGACCAACATCATGCTCTTTCTCTAACAATTTTGTTTGAGAGAGACTAGCATTGGATTTTTCTTCAAGACCCTGTACTTGTCGAGAATTAAACATTGCTTCCGATTCAGAACGTTTCTTTTCCGACAAAAACAGTTCTCTTCGAAGATTTTCAAATTCTAATTTCTTAGAATTCAGATCGTTTGTACGATCTTTAAAAATATAATCATTATTTTGGTAACCAATATAATATCCTTGAAAAACCTTCTTCAATTTCTTTTGATCACGACAAAGCGGAGTTATAAAACCAAGAAAATCTGAAGTTCTCAGCTTTTCATTTTTCAATAGTTCCAGCAGTATAGAGTATTCTGATATATACTCTTCTACTTCTTGTTCAAAATCCGAGTCATTATCATCGGAAATTTCATCTAACCCTTCTTGTAGACGTATTTTCCATTCGTCATCGGTTTCTACATTATTAACAAGATTAACTTGACTCGTAGAATCTCAAGAGATGATTTCTTCAGATATTGAATCGTAGATGCCATCATCAAGTGTTAATTCAAGACTCTTGATGTCTTGCTTTACGTTAACTGAATCATTCATTAGATTCAATTCTTATAGGTTGGATCACACCAAACACAGATTTTTAGATCTTTTCGTGTTTGCCTGCTCTGATACCAATTGAAAAGGCGAGGGTACCCAAACATACCACAAGCTCAAACTTTTCTTACCTATAAGTCCTTTCTCAGAAAGTGATTGTCTATGGACTGAGTCAAGACAATACAACTAATCAGTTCACACTTCGTGTGATCGTCTATGGATACGAGATCGAGACAATACAACAACGAAGTATGTTTACTTGATACAAAGGTTTGGACTTAACCAAAAAATAGGATTGCTTATCAAGTAAATATGAATTAACATTTGTGTAATTTACTTTAACTATAATAAAACAATTATAATGCGGAAATATAAAGTAAATGACACAGCAAGATTTTGTTAACGAGGAAACCGCAAATGCAGAAAAACCCTGGGACCTTGTCCAGAATTGAATACTCTCAGGATTAAGCCGCTACACAAAATTACACCTAACTTCGTATAGTTGAGGCCAAGCAACTAAACCTATAGTTCACCTAGTTCCATCTGTATTCCCACGCCTCCAACTTGTAAATAAGTCACGTACTTGGAACAATTCCTTTGGTTCGTATTCCAAACAGTAAAGGAACAACAAATTTGTTTGGTATCAACTTTATTCAACCAATTGATATGAGTCGGAGAAAGGTTCTTCCGTTTATCTTAACATAAACTCCTTCGTCAGGTCCTTAGATCTATCTTATGTTCAATTACCGAAGTAATCGTTTAAGATTAGGACAACAACACTGCTAATCCAAAGAATTGTGTTGATGCCGATCTACTCAATTAATCAATCCAATCTACCACAAGGATAAACCGATTATTAATTGGATCCTCTTTTATCAAAATAAGTATTGTGCACACCAAAGATTATAAACCCAAGTTAAATATTCAATATCTTCTTAAATCTTCAATAAAAACCTGGACACAATCACTTGAATCTCTTGTGATCAACCACGCACAGAACGGAGTCTGTTAACAATGGGTTATCACAAGATCATCTTTAGAACTAATAACAGTCTAAAGATCCCTATCGAAACTCTGAACTAGTTTAAGTGAATCTTATATCAGAAGAGAAGATCCTCAAGCATAAACAAACTAGGTGCAATCAAATTCCAACCACCATTAGTCAATCAAATCAATCGAAAACAAAAGATAAACCGCAATTATTTAGTTTCCCACCAACGGTACACGCTAGAGATTCTCAATCCCAAAGAAGACTTTAAACTGAGCGACCGTAAGGGATTTCTCCTAATTAGGTTACTCTCCTCTCCGAACAGGCGGCTACACCAGTAACAACAACAAAAGAGGAAGTCTGTTGTTACGAAGGATTAGTTTGCTAGAAAGGCAAACTTCAAGTATTTATAGACAATGAAGTTTGGACACCAAGGAATTTCCAAAACCGAAAATATTCTCAAGATATTCATTAAAACACAAATTCGGTTTCCATAATTCCTGGAAATGCTCTGTCCAAAAATAATGATCGAAATCTCTCGGAAAATCTAATTAGTAAATGCACATTACTAATTCTTATATTTCCTTACAAAATGAAATTAATAACCTTAATTAAAAGATTATTAACTTACTTATGTTTCGATCCTGGGATTTTCTTCCTTTAGCTATTAAGTAATAACTTTGAACAATTAAAGAAATAAACATTCACAGCACGTGTTCAAAGTATGCCGACATCCTTACTTTGTAAGTTCTCTTTCACACTTACAACCTTGAAACCGATTTGCCACACTTCCAAACAAGTTTAGAATTGGTTTATCTAACTTTCAAGAACTATGTGATTGATCAAACAAATATTCAATCACAATCATGGGTTTAACGGTTCTACCAAAAAAGTTTCGGTTCTACCTCCATGTGAGTACTGTGCATAGTCACACTAACTTTCCAAAATTCGGTTGACTAGGTACTAGGATCGGTTCCCCACATATATATGGTATCTAACTTATATGTGTTGCACATGTCCATAGGATCGGTTCCCCTTTCTGTTATAAACCTTGCTGCACCTCATACAAGGATCGGTTCCCCTTTGTGATGTACTGCACCTCTTACTAGGATTGGCTCCCCTTTCCAAAATTTGGTCAGACATAACACAAACCCGATCATACCATCTCAGGTGATTACTTAAGATCGGTTTCACTAATAAAAGTCATACCAATACATAAGTCAGGCCTTTGTGAATAGTTCTACCAAGAACACAAACAAGTTGTGAGCGGTTATACTCAATCACACATATTGGTTATTCATAAGATATGAAATGGAAAACAAAACCAATAACACCTGGAAATTTCCTTTTTGGTTCACAAACAAGTTTCTGAACTTACTTCCTTATAACACATGTAAACATTGTTCCCTAGGATGAAATCCTCACCTCATACCCATACATAATCACAATAGCATTCAAATGATTATGGAGATGTCTTATCTACAAAGTTTAATGGTTAAGCAATAAACCTCGTATTGTATTCCTTAATAATATGTCTATCTAGAGTTCAAATATGCTTCACAGTTATGTTTTCAAAATGCACGACTTGAAAGATACGTTAGGGAATGAAACAGTTCAAGTCAAATATCACTAACCTCAAGTGGAAGGATGATTGTTGTCGTTGTAGCTCTTTGCTTCTTCACATCTTCAAGTCTTCGCAATACTTGTAATGTCTCATATCCTAATAGTTTTAAGCTAACCTATACGAAGTTGACTCTAGTACATAATCAAGCGACTCTTAACATGAGTTTTGATTCACTAAAATATGACAACCAAACTTGAAATACCAACGTTTGGTGGGTTCAACCGAGCAATGCTCTAACAATATGAATCTGAACTTAGCTGGTAGATGTACCTTGTTAAGTGCTTGTATTGATCTCATTTCTTCTCATATCATGTTTGTTGTCAAGTTACCAAAAACTCTTTTGAACAAACTGGAAAAATCCAGAAGAAATTTAATTTTGGGATGTGATAAGGATAGGAGAAATATGCATAATGTGAAATGGGAAATTGTCTGTAGAACTAAAGACCTAGGAGGAGTGAATGTTAGAGACTTAAAACTTAGTAATATGTCTTTACTTGCAAAAATGGCTCGAAAGTTTTTTTCTTAACCAGATAGTATTGTGACTAAATTGCTCAACGATGAGTACTATAGTGATCATGATTTTTGGAGTGCTGAAGTAAAAAGTAGGTCTTCTAGAAATTGGAGAAGCATAATTGAGGGTGGAAATGCTATTAAGGATAGTCTTAGATGGAGCATACGAAATGGGACAAGGTTTGATTTTTGGAGAGATAAGTGGTTATGAAGCTCTTCTATCGCTTCTTTGTCTAACTTTGATACTCCTAGTTTTCCTCATGAAACAATGAGTTCTTTCGATCATGTCTCTAAATATTGGGATTCCGATAGGAAACTACGGTAGCCTTACAATAGCCGATTTTATTACCTGTTTGTAATGTTACAAACTTGAATGATAGGCCCATATGGCCTGCAAGTAAGTATGGAAATGTTACTGTCTGTGAAGCTTAAAATATTTGCAGGTTGTTAAACATGGCAGTCAAAATCACAATAAGGTTGGAAATTTCTTTGGACATTAAATTGTCCCTTTAAATATAAGCTTTTTCTTTGGCAATTATGTCACAACGAGCTGCATGTTAATGAATCTTTATATATGAAAGGAATTACAAATCATCCTGGTTGTTTTCTATGTTATAGTGACATTGAAACTTGTTTGCATTCTTTGGTTGCTCTGCTGTCAGTCCTATTTGATGGGAACTAGTTGATTAGAACGGTATGCATGTTGACCTAGATTCTTTATCCCCGAATTTTCTCAAGAACTTATGTCTGTACGATGTATCTGTTGGTGTCTTAAAATAGAAGGATTTATGTCCTTTTGTTCTCTGGGGTATATGGATACACAGGAACAAGTTCATTTTCGAGAACAAGAAGTTCAATGCTCTACGAGTGTTGGACAAGGCCTTGAGAATGACAAAGGAGTATAACCATATGAACAAAACCCGGGACCATTGGAAAAAAAAGAAAAGAGGAGATCTTTATTGCTTGGCAGTCCCCAAGAAGTGGTTATTTTAAATTAAATATTGATTGTTCTTCTAATGATGATGGTTTTGCAGCTAATTAGCGAAATCATTATAGATGAGTCTAGAGCCTTTATTGCTTGTTATGGAAAGCACATTTTTAAGAACAACAATAATGTGGTTGAGGATTGGGCAATTTGAGATGGTTTTCGTTTGGCTGTGGACTTGGGCATACATTATTTGGAAGTGGAAAGTGATTCTTGCTATGTTGTTAAATTATGCAAGGGGAAGTCCTACCTCACTGGAAATAGGGAGAAGAAGCAGAAAGAAATACAATCAATGTGTGTGTAGAACACAGAGTTTAAGCCTCTACTTATATATATATGAAAGACTTATTGTTCAAGATAGGTAAACCCTAATCTTAGACATGAAGGGCATTTTGGTAAATAAACTTGGTTTATAACAGGATTAGCTATTTACATTACACATATTTTGAGAGCCATATGCATGAGACAGGTGTAAACAAAACCTACAAAAAAATAAAATAACAGAAACTAAAGGTGAAATACTTTTAGCAACGGTACTGAAAAACTTTAGCAAGTTTCATATTACACATTTCTCGAAGCTAACACAGACGAGAAACGGCTATTAAAGAGTGCAAAAGTTATATAGAAATTTATACAAAAAAACTTTTTTTTGTATAGATGAGATTTTAAACTTTTTTTAGTCATTTTCTCGTATTAATTAGCTTTAGGGTATAACTAACTAGGTTCATGGAATTGTCTCTGACAGTGTAGTTTCAATAATTTAGTTTTGTAGTTAAGGAGATATAACTGTTGGGAAATTTGTTAACCACCACAAATTACATGGAGACTTATGTAGGGGGTGTATATATAGACTAAGATTTCGTATAGAGGCTCATTTATCAATTGTTCATCGTCCTTTTCCAATGTTTTTTAAGCTGAAGAACAATTTGGAATTTTTTTACGTCGAATTCTAAAAATTAAGTCGTCTTAAGCCATTTTATTTGTTTTTTTACGTACACGGTACTTCAATCATTTTCTTTTTGTGGGTTTCTTTGGAGAGAAAAATTGATACCATAAAATGAAAATTTCGTTTTTGTTCACAAAATTATCCTTCCAATTTATAGATGTTTAAACATTGTACCATAGAAACAAACGAAAACTAACAAACGACACTGTTGTTTATTTTATTTTTTTTGATAAATCTCATAAAATTTCATTGATGATAAAATAGAGATTACACATGGACTTCAAGAACATCAAGATCAAAGATCGAAATACAATTAAAAGGTATTAACAAAGAGCAATTCGTGAAGAGAAGTAATAAACTACCAACAAGAGTACCAAGCAATATGAAGATTGAAGAATGGTTTTGGGATTATAATCCAACCATTTTGATAGGGTTTTTTCTTCTTGAAAAAGAGATCTTCTCATAAAAATATGAGAGTAATATGACCAAAGTCTTGAATATCTATCAACACACTTGAACTTCCATCCAAAATCTCCATTGAGATCACAAAGAAATGCCATGAGAGCGCATAGAGAATCTCCATAAAGGAGAAGACATAGACAAAAATGGCAAAACACCCCTAAAAACACATAAAAGTCTCCTAAAATCAATGGAGATTGAAATAAAAACTTAAACAAATCTAACTTTAAGCTATCTAAGAAACCTGGCGTCATTAGGGTCGACCCTGAATTAGGGGCGACTAATAAGACAAAATAGGGTCACCCAAATCTAACTTGAAGCCATCCCTTATCTCTAGTTTTTTGAAATGGCAAATATACCCTTTACAATCGGTAGTTTAGTTTATTAATCGGTAGATGCTAGGATAATAGGAGGGTATTGTGTACATATGTAATTTGAAAGTTTTGTTATTTTGAAATAACCTACAATCGAAGGGTATTTATTTACCATGTCTCCCGATTATGAAGTTTCCCCAAAATTGAAACTTGAAAAAATCTCAAATTTTTCGAATTTTGGAACTACCATAATCGGTAGACTATGAGTTAACATGTATCCCGATTATAAAGTTTCCCCAAAATTGAAATTTGTAAAAAATCTCAATTTTTCGAATTTGGGAACTACCATAATCGGTAGGTTATGAAGTTTGAAAAGGCGAGGGTACCCAAATATACCTCAAGCTAAAACTTTTCCTACCTATAAGCCCTTTCTCCGAAAGTGATTGTCTATGGACTGAGTCGAGACAATACAACTAATCGGTGCACACTTCGTGTGATCGTATATGGATACGAGATCGAGACAATACAACAACGAAGTATGTTTACTTGATACAAAGGTTCAGACTTAACCAAAAAATAGGATTGCTTATCAAGTAAATATGAATTAACATTTGTGTAATTTACTTTAACTATAATAAAACAATTATAATGCGGAAATATAAAGTAAATGACACAGCAAGATTTTGTTAACGAGGAAACCGCAAATGCAGAAAAACCCCGGGACCTTGTCCAGAATTGAATACTCTCATGATTAATCCGCTACACAAAATTACACTTAACTTTGTATAGTTGAGACCAAGTAACTAACCCTATAGTTCACCTAGTTCTCTTTCGATTTATGAATAAGTCACGTACTTGGAACAATCCCTTTGGTTCGTATTCCAAACAGTAAAGAAACAAGAAGTCTGTTTGGTATCAACTCTATTCAACCAAGTGATATGAGTAGGACAAAGGCTCTTCCATTTATCTTAACATAAACTCCTTCGTCGGGTCTAGATCTATCTTATGTTAAATCACCCAAAGGTAATCGATTAAGATTAACCCAACAACACCTTTAATCCGAAGAACCGTGTTGATGCCGATCTACTCAATTAATCAATCCAATCTACTACAAGGATAAACCGATTATTAATTGGATCCTCTTTTACCAAAACAAGTATTGTGCACACAAAAGATTATAAAACCCAAGTCAGATCTTCAATATATTTTTAAATCTTCAATAAAAACCTGCACACAATCACTTGAATCTCTTGTGATCAATCACGTACAGAACGGAGTCTGTTAACAATGGATTATCACAAGATCGTCTTTAGAACCAACAACAGTCTAAAGATTCCTGTCAAAACTCTGAACTAGTTTGAGTGAATCTTATATCAGAAGAGAAGATTCTCAAGAATAAACAAACTAGGTGCAATCATATTTCAACCACCGTTAGTCAATCAAATCAATCGAAAACAAAGATAAACCACAATTATCTAGTTTCCCACCAACGGGTCGCGCTAGAGCTTCTCAATCCCAAAGAAGACTTTAAAACGAGCGGCCGTAATAGATTTCACCTAATTAGATCACTCTCCTCTCTGATAGGCGGCTACACCAGTAACAAAGACAAAAGAGGAATTCTGTTGTTACGAAGGATTAGTTAGCTAGAAAGGAAAATTTCGTGTATCTATAGACAAGGAAGTTTGGACACCAAGGAATTTCCAAAACCGAAAATATCCTCAAGATATTCATTAAAGCACAAATTCGGTTTCCACAATTCCTGGAAATGCTCTGTCCAAAAAATAATAATCGAAATCTCTTGGAAAATCTATAGTAAATGCACATTACTAATTCTGTAATTTCCCTACAAAGTTAAATTAATAAACTTAATTAAAAGATTCTTAACTTACTTATGTTTCGATCCTGGGATTCTCTTCCCTTAGCCGTTAAGGAATATCTTTGAACAATTATAGAAATAAACATTCACAGCACATGTTCAAAGTTTTTAGACATCTTTACTTTGTAAGTTACTTACAACCTTGAAACCGATTTTCCACACTTCCAAACAAGTTTAGAATTGGTTCATCTGACTTTCAAGAACTAAGGGATTGATCAAAACAACATTCAATCACAATCATGGGTTTACGGTTCTACCAAAACAAGTTTCGGTTCTACCTCCATGTGAGTACTACGCATAGTCACACTAGCTTCCCTAAGATTCGGTTGACTAGGTACTAGGATCGGTTCCCCACATATATATGGTATCTAACTTATATGTGTTGCACATGTCCATAGGATCGGTTCCCCTTTCTGCTATAAACCTTGTTGCACCCCATACAAGGATCGGTTCTCCTTGATGTACTGCACCCCTTACAAGGATCGGTTCCCTTTCCCTTACTAGGATCGGTTCCCTTTCCCCAAGGCAGACATAATCCGATCATACCACAGGTGATTACTTAAGATTGGTTTTACTAATAAAAGTTATACCAATACAAAAGTCAGGACTTTGTGAATAGTTCTACCAAGAACACAACAAGTTGTGAGCGGTTATACTCTATCAGACATATTGGTTGTTCATAAGATATGCAATGAATAACAAAACCAATAACTCCTGGAAATTTCCTTTTCGGTTCACAAACAAGTTTATGAACTTACTTCCTTAGAACACATGTAAACATTGTTCACTAGGATGAAATCCTCACCTCATACCCATACATAATCACAATAGCATTCAAATGATTATGGCGATGTATTATCTACAAAGTTTAATGGTTAAGCAATAAACCTCGTATTGTATTCCTTAATATTATGTCTATCTAGAGTTCATATATGCTTTGCAGTTATGTTTTCAATATGCACGACTTGAAAGATACGTTAGGGAATGAAACAGTTCAAGTCAAATATGACTAACCTCTAGTGGAAGGATGATTGTTGTCGTTGTAGCTCCTTGCTTCTTCACATCTTCAAGACTTCTCAATACTTGTAATGTCTCATATCCTAATGCTTTCAAGCTAACCTATACGAAGTTTAACTCTAGTATATAATCAAGCTACTCTTAATGTGAGTTTTGATTCACTAAAATATGACAACCAAACTTGACATACCAATGCTTGGTGGGTTCAACCGAGCAATGATCTAAAAATCTCCCCTTTTGTCAATTTTAGTGACAAAACTCTTACATCATATGGATAAACAAATTACAAGAATTCATACACTTCGCTTGATTCCCGATTCAAAAACACAGTAAAACTTCTTACATTCAATACTTGAAAATGCCGTTGTTGACATTATAATAACAAAGCTAATACCCCTCTAAGGAAGATATGTAGATATTCAATCCGCACGTCTTTTTTATACCAATATATATGACATGTTACTCCCCCTTAGTCCGTGCTTTCACTCTTTCGTTGGATAAAATATTCAAGTATCAATGTTCTTTACCTTAGTGATACCAATTAATATAAAATCAATGCCAGTATCACTTGTTTACTCCATATATTTCTCCTCCTTTTTGTCACAAAAGTGAAAAAGAAACGAAAAAAAAAAGGACAACACGAAAAGAGTCTTACAAATCTCAGAATAGACTTGCAAACCTGTAGAGTTAGGCACGAAGGTTCCACATATCATGTTCTGATAACCAATATCAAAACCTAAACTACAAGTAGTCTTATTTTGATATGTTACCAAGGAAACAATTTCCCGAAACAATTTTTCCCATTTAGTTCAGCAAACCAAAAACAACTAATCACATTAGTCCCTTTGCTAAACCGATTGTTCAAAAATAACCGCTTAATTCGATAAGACCAAAATAAAGATAGACTCCATTTTTCTCATCAGGTTCTAATTATTCATAAACTTAGACCTTTCAATTTTAAACAAACCAAATACTAGGTTAGTTAACTAGCATTTCCTTGTTTAGGCATTCGATTAGACTTGAATAACTGAAACCTTACTTCGATAAGACAAACTAAATCATAATTAACTTAGTTTCTTATCCGGAATCGAATTGGACTAAACAACTCATCATGTACACATATTATTTCGTTGAGCCATAAATAATTCATACAAACCAACATAAATCAACTTGCATAATTATTCACCTCAACCGGAAGCAATTGAAACAACATAGACATTAAAAGCACCGCAATTGCACCGTAATTTTGTAAGCCTAAACCATTGAAACTATACAAAAGAAAGATAACAATAGTTTTTCTTAACCAGAACCAATTGAATCACACACACATCAATTGTACCGAAATTTTGTAATCCTAAACGATTGATACCACACAATAAAGCAAGATAACAATAGTTTTTGTTAACAGGAACCAATTGAAACACACATCCACACACACACATCATGGAATAAATATCAATTGAACCTAAATTTTTTAAGCAAAAGCAACAAATATATATAAAATAAACTCAGGCTTTTCTTAAACAGGAAAACAATTAACTAAAAATATTGTTACCTCAAGTTTCACATCCACTTCTCCAATATGATAGCATCTTCGTCCAGGGAGAATTGATATAGAAATATCACCACGTTGTCATCCTTATGCATAAATAAAATAATAACAACACACCTCAACCTTTACCTGAGAAAGGTTGAAAACCGGTTTTAACAATTGAAAGCAAAAGTTGAAAACCGTCGAAACACATATGCTTTTATGGTAAACCAAAACCGATTCAACATATTGTGACTTTTTCACATACTGTTTCTATTGGAACCCCTCATAATCCTTTGATAAAGCCTACCTACTAGGGCTAGAACTTAATCCCGCTAAATCAAAAAGTCACCCAAACCATGAGGGTTCACCAGATATGAGATCGAATATTAAGGTAGTAAAAACGAAATCAAACATCCCATAAACATACATATAAATAACATAAAAGCAATTAAGCACAGGCTATGTAAACCGAAAACTATCAGAAGAAAAATTACTAATCAAATAATTTTATTCATAATAGTTTTATTCATAATAGACCAATACAATCAATGAAAGAGATCAAAAACTGATGTCTAGTATACTAGATTAAGTAATACATCTAATCACTAAATCTTTAGTGGTGCTCTTGTTGTTCACCTAGGTCTCTTCAGTGTTCAAACTCTTAAAGCATGTCTCAAGGGACTTGTCCGCAACCACTTATTGTTTTTCAAGTCTTTCAACTTGAATCTTCATATCAGCTATATCAGCTTTTGTTTCATCAATCTTGTCCTTGAGCCAATCTTGATTTCGAACAGTTGTAATGAGATTGGTTCTCAGTTCCTCAAAACCTTGGATATAGTCAATCATACTATCAGAACGAATCCACTTGGTTTTGGTTGGATCTTGAATGTTGTAAGCCAACATACATGACTCATCTTGGGATCCAATAGAACTATCGGAGTCATAATCAGACATAATGCCTTTCTTCTTTCTCTCTGTATTGATTCCTTGACAATCCTTAACCTTTTGAGCTTCCTCCTTATTAGTCTTTGAGACACTGCGAGTTACTGGAGGCATGATCGGTTATAATCGAATATAAAGGATTCCTCAGGGTTTTGAATACAGATAAGAAAAAGTTTCTCCTATTAAAAGAGACAACTTTCGGACCAAAATACCTCGGGAAAATCCGAAAATATAATACAATATATTACCTTTCCTTAGTCCGAGATTTCTAAGTTGGAAGGTTTATTAAACACATCAGAAAATTCCAAATAATCACCTATTTTGGAAAATCATGTTAAACATGAACATTTTCAACTACCATGGATTTGCAGCAACCCATATACTTTCACGAGAAAATTTTCTGATAATGAACTACACAACCAATTGTGCTCCTGTTTTATTGTGGATTTCCCATCAAAGATTATGAGCACGAAAAGATAAGAAAGCACAACATATGATACAACTAAGTTGTATCGGAGTAAGATTTTTCCAGCTTACCGTGAATATCAGAAACATAGTTCATGTTTCTTCTTGGGAATTTCTTCCCAAGATATTTTCTCCCAGGACGATGATATTTTCTAACTCTAGAGATATGATCATGTGGAGAAAAGGTACTAATGTAAGAATTCTCGGAGATAGCTAGATCTCTCTTAATTATTTCAATGAGATTTTCATAAGATTTTCTCTTTCTAAGGACTTCCTTATTATTCACATTAGTGTGATCATCTGAAACAACTATCGGAAATTTCTGATTGTTTCTTTTGGCAGAGATTCGTTTTTTCCCTTCCTTCTGAAGTCGTTCCTCATCAAAACAAGAACCGTTTTGATATGGGTGCGGAGGAACCTTTTTCCAGAAGCGATTATCAACTCTTTCCTCTGACTCCTTTGAGTTGATCTTATTGGGATGTAGTATAATCTGTCTTTCTACTGAGGAATAATCTTTCAGTTTTTTAAGACAAGAAACTTCTTTCAAAATTATTTTACCACCGTATGTTGAAGAAGTATAAGTTTCCTGTCAAGTGACTGAAAGTTGTATTCCTTAGAGTCAACACGAAATCGATTCAAAGTTTCCTTTGGACAAGATTTCGTTTGATCATCAGTAGATATAGAAGCTGGTTTCTCATCCTCTTCTAACTTGATGTAGTTAGGCAAACTACCATCATCTTGATCCCTTTCATATGTGATTAACCCAGTTTTGTCACAATCTGTAAAAGTCGAGCAAGGACTTTTAGTTTCTTCATCAGAAGAAATCACAACAACATCATTAGTCAGAATCATAGGATGTGTCTCTTTATCTGTAAGAGATTTACCAAGAGCTTCTAGTTTGACAGCGAGATCCATTTTCTCTTTTGCTAGATAGTTCAGTTGAATGTCTTTTTCTCTGATCTCCTGCTTAAGAAGATTAGACCCTGTCTTAAAAATAAACACTTTAGAAGACAGAGATTGTATTGTCTTTAGGAGTTTTACCAACTCTATATGTTTTTGTTACTCCTGGATCATGAGTCAACGAAGTATTAACATCTTCAACTTTTGAGCATTCAAACTCTTGCATAACGTTAACCGAATCAGACATAGATTCAATTCTTATAGGTTGGATCGCACCAGACATAGATTGTTAGATATTTTAGTGTTTGCCTGCTCTGATACCAATTGAAAAGGCGAGGGTACTCAAATTTACCTCAAGCTAAAACTTTTCCTACCTATAAATCCTTTCTACGAAAGTAATTGTTTATGGACTGAGTCGAGACAATACAACTAATCGGTTCACACTTTGTGTGATCATCTATGGATACGAGATCGAGACAATACAACAACGAAGTATGTTTACTTGATATAAAGGTTCGGACTTAACCAAACACAATAGGATTGCTTATCAAGTAAATAGTAATTAACGTTTGTGTAATTTACTTTAATTATAATAAAACAATTATAATGCGGAAAATAAAAGTAAATGACACAGCAAGATTTTGTTAACGAGGAAACTGCAAATGCATAAAAACCCCAGGACCTAGTCCAAAATTGAATACTCTCAGGATTAAGCTGCTACACAAAATTACACTTAACTTCGTATAGTTGAGACCAAGTAACTAACCCTATAGTGCACCTAGTTCCGTCTGTATTCCCACGCCTCCGACTTATGAATAAGTCACGTACTTGGAACAATCCTTTTGGTTCGTATTCCAAACAGTAAAGGAACAAGAAATCTGTTTGGTATCAACTCTATTCAACCAAGTGATATGAGTCGGACAAAGGCTCTTCCGTTTATCTTAAAATAAACTTCTTCGTCGGGTCTAGATCTATCTTATGTTCAATCACCCAAAGGTAATCGATTAAGATTAAGCCAACAACACCTTTAATCCAAAGAACCGTGTTGATGCCAATCTACTCAATTAATCAATCCAATCTACCACAAGGATAAACCGATTATTAATTGGATCCTCTTTTACCCAAACAAGTATTTTGCACACCAAAGATTATAAAACCCAAGTCAGATCTTCAATATCTTCTTTGTCTCCAAATCTTCTTCAATCTTCAATAAAAACCTGCACCACAATCACTTGAATCTCTTGTGATCAATCACGCACAGAACGGAGTCTGTTAATAATGGATTATCACAAGATCGTCTTTAGAACTAACAACAGTCTAAAGATCCCTGTCGAAACTCTGAACAAGTTTGAGTGAATCTTATATCATAAGAGAAGATTCTCAAGAATAAACAAACTAGGTGCAATCAGATTTCAACAACCGTTAGTCAATCAAATCAATCGAAAACAAAGATAAACCACAATTATCTAGTTTCCCACTAACGGGTCGCGCTAGAGATTCTCAATCCCAAAGAATACTTTAAAACGAGCGGGCGTAAGAGATTTCACCTAATTAGATTACTCTCCTCTATGATAGGCGGCTACACCAGTAACAATGACAAAAATAAGAAGTTTGTTGTTACGAAGGATTAGTTTACGAGGTTTGGACACCAAGGAATTTCCAAAACCAAAAATATTCTCAAGATATTCATTAAAGCACAAATTCGGTTTCCAAAATTCCTGTAAATGCTCTGTCCAAAAATAACAATCGAAATCTCACAGAAAATCTAATTAGTAAATGCACATTCTAATTCTGTAATTTCCCTACAAAGTGAAATTAATAACCTTAATTAAAAGATTCTTAACTTACTTATTTTTCGTTCCTGGGATACTCTTCCCTTATCCGTTAAGGAATATCTTTGAACAATTATAGAAATAAACATTCACAGCACGTGTTCAAAGTTTTCCGACATCTTTACTTTGTAAGTTCTCTTTCACACTTACAACCTTGAAACCGATTTGCCACACTTCCAAACAAGTTTAGAATTGGTTCATCTGACTTTCAAGAACTATGTGATTGATCAAACCAACATTCAATCACAATCATGGGTTTATGGTTCTACCAAAACAAGTTCGGTTCTACCTCCATGTGAGTACTACGTATAGTCACACTAGCTTCCCAAAGATTCGGTTGACTAGGTACTAGGATCGGTTCCCCATATATATATGGTATCTAACTTATATGTATTGCACATGTCTATAGGATCAGTTCTCCTTTCTGCTATAAACCTTGTTGCACCCCATACAAGGATCGGTTCCCCTTGATGTACTGCACCCCTTACAAGGATCGGTTCCCTTTCCCTTACTAGGATCGGTTTTCTTTCCCCAAGGCAGACATAATCCGATCATACCACAGGTGATTACTTAAGATTGGTTTTACTAATAAAATTTATACCAATACAAAAGTCAGGACTTTGTGAATAGTTATACCAAGAACACAACAAGTTGTGAGCGGTTATACTCTATCAGACATATTGGTTGTTCATAAGATATGCAATGAATAACAAAACCAATAACTCCTGGAAATTTCCTTTTCGATTCACAAACAAGTTTATGAACTTACTTCCTTAGAACACATGTAAACATTGTTCACTAGGATGAAATCCTCACCTCATACCCATACATAATCACAATAACATTCAAATGATTATGGCGATGTCTTATCTACAAAGTTTAATGGTTAATCAATAAACCTCGTATTGTATTCCTTAATAATATGTCTATCTAGAGTTCATATATGCTTCGCAGTTATGTTTTCAATATGCACGACTTGAAAGATACGTTAGGGAATGAAACAGTTCAAGTCAAATATCACTAACCTCAAGTGGAAGGATGATTTTTGTCGTTGTAGCTCCTTTCTTCTTCACATATTCAAGACTTCACAATACTTGTAATGTCTCATATCCTAATGTTTTCAAGCTAACCTATACGAAGTTTAACTCTAGTACATAATCAAACGACTCTTAACATGAGTTTTGATTCACTAAAATATGACAACCAAACTTGACATACCAATGCTTGGTTGGTTCAACCGAGCAATGCTCTAACAAAGTTCACCTAACCTACCGATTTTAAACCCCACGTTAATCAGTAGACAATGAGAAAATATTGTATCCGACTATAATGGTTTTTTGGTTCAGAAGTACTGTAAAAATGAAACCACGATAATCAATAGCAAATGTTAATATTTTTACTTCCGATTATGGACATGTCTGACAAATTTTTGGAAAAGTCACAAGAATCGGTAGTTAAGGTTGATAACATTACTACCGGTTCTGCATATATCTGACAATTTTTTGAAAATTTACCAGAATCGGTAGGTAAGGTAGATATTTATCCTCCGATTATTGTGAAAAATTCAACAGTCTCAGACAATTAAGTAATAAACATAACTCAAAATACATTCATAACCCATAAACTTAAGAACATATAATCCAAAACAAGTATTTAAAACACCATAATCCGAAAGAAACTATTAAAACAACATAATCGATAACATCGCACAATACATTATCACCTATTTCCTAGTTTTCTTCTTAGTATTGTTAGCTAAAGTTTTTAAACGCTTAACACGATCCGGACGACCCGCATTATCACCAGCATCACCTTCATCTCCCTCAATATTTCCTTTAGCAAGAGAGCTTGAAGAAGCCTGAGATCTTTTGTTCGTCTTTGATGTTTTTTTCTTGGGAGGGTTCTTCGTCACTTTCTCCCCAAATTCTGCTGCATACTCTTCATTATCAACATTATCAATCATCTCCCTGTGCTTTTTTTTATATTCTCAATTGGTATAGGATGTCCAGCCGTTATGCAATCAGCGCACCATTTGGACAAAAACTTGAACCTATTCACCAGTTTTTTTAATTGACAAAACATCAAATGGAGTTCACCTAAAAAATTGAATCGTAATATTAAAGGGAAAAGTCATAACCATAAGCACCAGTTTATCATGACCTGGAGTTTTTTCTTTGACGATACATCTGTAAATGGAAGCCGCCTGGGTTGTCTTTGCTTTAAGTTCATGGATTACACGAAGATGTGAATGCTCCCGGTACCACTCCATATATCCTGGAGCATTTTCATCACCTCGGTTGACAGCTCTCCCAGTGTTCACCAAGTGGTACAGCCTCCGATCCCAATGTTCAATAACAGATGGTGTACCAGAGTAAACTACCTTCATGGTATCCTTGTTAGACTCGCTATGCTCCACGTCCAACTTGAACTTGCCATTTATGTGATGCCATGGTACTGGTTGGAAATAACCATGTTGTCGCATAACCTGTGGGGTGCCACAACGGTCCAAAATAATGGGACAACTCGGAATGACCTGATATATGTCCTCTAGCTCGGTCTTCCTTGTATGGATCAAAGCATACCTCTGAGGCCTTAATTGAGTCTAATTTCTCCCTCAATTGAACCAATTGCTGCTCCTTTTTCCTTGAAATCTTTGTGAACTTGTACTTTGTTCCTCTCGGTGTACCTTTCTCCCAATTCGGGTTTTCTAATGCCAATTTCAGACCAAGGTAGTGGTCATAGATCTATATCTACAATGATATCAAACCAATTATTAGAAATTGATTCTTAAATTAGAGAAGAAGAACATAACGATCAATGTATTAATAGAGTTGAGAAAATACCTGGAATAGTCTCACATTCCCGGCAATTTGGCTAGTTCTAAGCCTCGATGCCTTTCTCAACTCTGTCATCAAGAATCAATGCATGTCGTTCCCCAAGAGTAGTCCGAGACCTTATTGAGAGGACGTAATAGTTGTAGACGGTTGGCGTCTACTCGGTTGCCACTGGCATTGGGGAATATGACACATCCCAATACACACAAGAGATAGGCGGTGGCCGCGGCATCCACTTCGGCATCGCTTAACGGTCCTTTCTTTTCTTTCTCGGCAGTGCCTTTGAACATGTTGATCAACTGACTCATGTTAAACGTCTAGTTTTGTAATAACAACACCTGTTGAACTCAATGTATGATGTCTCTTTATCCCAACCAAAACAATTTTTACACAAATCATAAAGTTGTTCCCAACTTAACTGCTTTATGTAGTTATACTTGACAGCCACACCATGATCATTGAGATTAAGAATCTTTTTCGCATCATATGGAGTAATGGTCATATCCCCAAATGGCATATGAAAGGTGTCAGTCTCGGGATACAATCTCTCCACAAAAGCCGATATCGCGACCCGATCATGTTCCAACATTGAGTTCTCGGCAGCAGTAGATCATCCCGAGTTGGCTATAGTTGTCTTGAACCTTTCACATTGACCGTCTAAAGGCCAAGCTTTCAATACTTTTGATGGTGCGGTAGTGGGTTTGAGTAGACGAATCACATCGGAATGATACTATTAAACAAACAACACATTACAAAATTAATAGAGTATTATTACGAATAAAACGACAATACGTTAGTAAAAAAGAATACGATTATTACCTCGGTTTCATAGATTTCTCTAGCCCAAGAGTCTTTGTATCCAAATAACAATGCTCCTCCATCTCTAGGAGGCCCCGAGATTTCTTCTTCAAAATGCGTCTTCTTCAACTCAATGGGGACAAGGTGTGATGCTTTCTTAGCGATTGGCTTCCTTGTAACTCCTCCTTCTCCTTGTGTACCACTTGGTTGTCCTTCTTCTTGTAATCTAATTTCTGGAACACTTTGTCCAACTTCATATTGAGTGATTTCAGGAGCGCTTGGTTCTACTTCTTCATGAGTTCCTTGTTGAGCGCTTGGCTCCACTTATTTTTGATGCATTACTCTCCGCGCACTAGTGCTTAGTTACTTACCCCCTCTTTGACGAGGCCCTATAACAGTTGTACCTCGGTCTTTCTTACCTCTCATTTCCCTAAACAATAAAATTGGTTCGTAAGAATTACATTACGAACTACACAATCGGAAGTCATAATTAAAATATAAACTTCCGATTATGAACAACCGGAAGCACGTGTATAAGCTTTTCTTCCGATTACACACAATCGAAAGTCATATTCTAGTTTTATCTCCCGAATATGCATCAATTTGGGTTCATAAATTGATAATGTAATGAGATATATATAATCGGAATAAAACAATCTAACATATCTACCGATTGCATATACTCGGAAGTAAAGAAATAGCCTTTGGCTTCCGATTAAAACATAGCCCCGGAATGGGATTTTTCCAAAATCAAAAAAATTTCAAAATTTACAACTTACATAACCGGTAGTGGGTTGAATTCGTCTAACCTACGATTTTATGAATCGGAAGTCAAATACTATATAATATCTTCCGATTCTGAGTACCAATTGTGTGTCCTACATGTTCTGATCCTCTGATCAAATCTTAAGGAAAAATATAACCTAGCTACCAATTATGTCAATTTTAGGGTTCAGCAGAAAACAACTATATATAATCGGAAGTAAGCTATAAAAATTAACTCTCGGTTCTGGTCAATGTAACCGAAAACCCTAGAAAATGGACACAATCCGGAGATAAAATGAAGATCTAACTACCGATTCTGGGAAATAACCGAAAACCCTAGAACTTATTTTCATGGATTCGTCAAATTCAAGCAACATAAACACATAAAACAATAGAAACTTACCTAATTGGGGCCACTACCACCTACATGAGCGGCTTCATCTTTATCACGTTCTTCATGTTCGTCTTCTTCTTCGTCATTTGCAACAGTTACAATCACTTTGTTCTTTAATTTTTCTCCAATTATTGGATCGTCACCATAGTAGACGTTTTTTACTCGAGCTCTCGTGGGTTCATTAGTTCCAGTCATCATTTTATAGAAGAATCGACAATGTTTTTGATTCAGCGATGAACGACGACGATGAATTGAAGTTTGAGAACAAGGGAATATTGTTTTTACTCTCCACAATCGGAAGGGAAGAAGAGGAGGAGAAGAAGAGTTGAAAAGAAAATAAAAAAAATAAAATGAAATGAAATTCCTAGGCTAGGTTTTGAGTGGTTTTAATCGTTGAAAGGTTGTGTCGGAAATTATACAATCAGTAGTCATATGATGTTCATTTGCTACCGATTATAAACGGTTGCCCCAAATTCATTTGTTTGCAAAACCGATAAAATTGAGTTTTCTACTTTAACAATCGGTAGATATGATATGTTGTTATTCTACCGATTATGGCAATACCCCATTCTTAAACAAACTAGTAATCGGTATACAAAAACTCTATACTAAACTACCGATTATAGAAGGTCACTTAGGTATTCTCCAGAAATTTGGACATCCCATAACCGTGTTTATGAGTTGGAAATAAAAAAGTCGCCCCTAATTCTTTCAGGATCGTCCTTAATGACGCCAGGGTTAAGAAAACAAGAAAAAAAAACATGTTCAAATCTAGTCCATATGGACTAGATCTGAGCAGTAACTTTTAATGGTTGTGAGTTTTTTCTTTTTAAGTTTTGAAAAAGAGCTAGAGAGGAGAGAGAAACTTAGAAGATCCTTGCTACGACATTATCATGATAGATGTCAGATGCCTCAAAAAAAATAATCAAAATACATCATTTCCAATTCCAAATAAAATATTAGATTTATTTTGGGATTAAGTTTCTTTTTAGAAGCATAAGGATTAAGTGAAATGGATCAAGTGCCTACGGGATTATATTATCATCATCTTTCTTTTCCCTTTCAACAAAGTTTTTATCAGAACGATAATTCACAAAATATAGCTACAGTTGATATGGTCAAAGTCACATGAGGAAAGAGAGCGAGTGATGACGTGGCAGAGAAACCAAATGCGATTTTTTTCAGATCTAGTTTTTTGAATTTTTCTCATGGACTCATCCCATCTTTCTTCTGAATTTGATCCAATGATTAGCTCAACTAAGGTCTTTGATGTTGAATCAAGCATTGATTCGTCTGTTTTTCATTCTATAATCGAATCATACGGTTCTAAGGAGGGTAGTTCTCTAAAACCTAAAAAGAATGAAAATTCTCAGAGGGCTGGTGATGATGTTGATAATACTATGATTCCTAACAATTCAGAGATTGTTTCACCAGGGAAAGAGGTTGGAGACATCAATTCTAATGGAACAATTGGGTCTCCTTAAAAAGGGGGTTCTTCTAACCCTAACTCTAAAGGTTGGAGAACTTTGTTTACTTATACACAACCAATTACTCCTCATCCTCCTATGAAATTATTTTCATCTACTGAGCTAAATGGAAAGAAGGTGGTAGATTATGCTGCAGTTGATTTCTCGGCAGGAATTAAACGTTGTGAAGAATATGTGGTGGGCTTCTGTGCGGGGAAAAGATTATCTTTTCCAACACTCAAAAAAGATGTAGACAACCATTGGAAACTCAAGAATGAGGTGAGCATCAAATTACATGGAAATTGTGCTTTTATTTTGAGTTTAAAGATGACGGGGATCGTAGAAAAGTTTTAGAATTATGATCTTTTTACATCTCGAAAAATCTTTTTACAGTGAGACCATGGTCGAATTTGCTAGAATCGTCAATTGCTAGCATCAAGTCAGTACCCATTTGGGTGTTGATTTATAATGTGCCTCTGCACATGTGGGATATTGACGGATTAAGTCTTATCTCAAGTTTCATAGGAAAGCCTATATTAGTGGATGATTACACTCTAAAAAGGACAAGGCTATCTTATGCTAGAGTTTGTGTAGAGATAGATGTTGACTTCAATTATCCAGAAAGCATACCATTAATGATAGATGGAAAGATTACTTTAGAAATGCCCGTTGAGTATCAATGGAAACCACCTAAGTGTGAGGTATGTAAGGTTTTTGGACATTCCTCTAAAAACTGCACAAAAAATTTGCAAGCTAGATGGTCTTCAAAATCAAAAGGTATGGGAGTTCAAGATGGAGACAAAAACCATCTCAATGCACCTATCAATGAACATCAACTGTCTATTATGGATGGTGGAAGAGTATATGGGACTGAAAAGGTTGATCCAGTTGTTGTCTCTATTGCAAATGAGAGCGCAGCACTTGACCTACCCCTTGTGCTTTAACAATCTTCAACAACAAATGAGACCAATGTCAAAGATACAAGTGGAGTTTGTAAAAAAATGGATGGAGCAACGGTGGAAAAGAAAATTCCTATAAACTTAACTTCAACATCTACAGCATCGGAAAAGGCTACAGATAATGGACTGATTCACAAACTTTTCTATTTGCCTAGCGACTTGCCTTACCAATGGAAAGATATGTCTGACAAGGCTGCTCAAGCTACAGTAACAAAATCAGTTCAAGTTAATTCTATAAAGAGTCCGGTCAAGACTGCTAGCATTCATAAGAGTGGGGAAGTGAAACATAATCCCTTTATTGTAAAAGGACACGACAACTGGGAGACAACTTCAAGTCGGAAATCTCCAACTAAGACTCAACAGAGTGGTGAAGGGAAACATAATCCCTTTCTTGTAAAGGGACTGGGAAATTGGGAGACGACCTCAAGTAGGAAATCTCCTTCCAAGGTTGTTGCGCCTAATAAGGATGGTCATATCAAAACTAGGAGCATCGACACTCTTGTCAAAGTGAATAACACTTTCAAAGTATTGAGTAATGTGCACAGTTCTCAAATTGAAGGTAAAGTTATAATAGAAGAGTACCAAGAGGATAGTAAAGAATTTTATGATGTAGAAGCGGATAGATATGCTCAACATTTGGCTTGTGAAGACAAAACTAGTAAGAAAATGAAAAAAGAACGTTCAAGGCTTAAATGGAATGGCGAAATCCCAAATGAAAACTTGGGTAAAGCCCAACACTCTATTGCTAGGAAGCATAAGTAACTTGTATTTTTCTTTTGGTTTTTCAGCTTAGTTTTTAGCCTGCTGAATTTGCTTTGTGCTTGTTTTAGGAGTCGGCTTTTGTCGCTCTTTAGTTTGAGTTTCTCTGTTGTTGGTGCTGGTGTTGCCTTCCCCGTTGGAATCGCTTAGGCGCTCCTCTCCTCTCCTTTTCTGTTTCTTTTTTCATCAATATATTCTCAATCTTCTGAGTCAAAAAAAAAATAAAAAAAAAATAATTCACAAAATATTATCGCACTAGGGTCTATTCAGTTATGACTCATGAGTATGTGTCCGTGTCCCATTTACTCATCCTTGCCGGACCGCGAA
This sequence comes from Papaver somniferum, assembly GCF_003573695.1. Taxonomy (NCBI): domain Eukaryota; kingdom Viridiplantae; phylum Streptophyta; class Magnoliopsida; order Ranunculales; family Papaveraceae; genus Papaver; species Papaver somniferum. The sequence goes on along the minus strand of NC_039365.1, from coordinate 121,458,476 downwards.
AAAGTGGCGCCCAGGTAACATCACACAGGAAAACTTTCGCGCCAGAAAAAAGAAGAGAAAGAAAAGCAGAATCGAATTGTAGGAATTACTGGCTAGTCCAGTTCTAGCAGACCCAGTTAATGGCTAGTTCACCCGTGGAAAAGATTTACTCTCTAGTCCAAAAACATATTTTTGGACTAGATTATTTACTCTCTAGTCCAAAAACTTCGTGGAGATTATAAAGTGTATTTTGTAAATTCCTAAAACACCCTTCCAGGTCTAATTAGTATCAACACATGTAAATGTTACTAGTAGTATGTTACTACATACTAGTAGTATCAATACGGTGATACTACATATTAATATGTATTGTACTAGTAGTAACAAAAATATCTTATTGTTACTAGTAAATTATGTAACTACTTTACTATAAGAAACTAGTATACTACTATAGTATAGCATACTAGTATACTAGTAAACTAGTAGTAACTAGTACTAGTAGTAAAATATGTAGTATCAATACATAACAATTTTTTTTTTGATATGTAGTATCAATACATAACATACTACATATCAATATGTAGTATCAATACATAACATACTACATATCAAACGTACTACATATCAATATATAACATACTACATGTCAATATGTAGTATCACTACATAACATTACATATCAATATGTAGTATCAATATATAAC
>NC_039365.1:121352697-121457507 GCF_003573695.1 Papaver somniferum | reverse complement strand
ATAACATACTACATATCAATATGTAGTATCAATATATAACATACTACATATCAATATGTAGTATCAATATATAACATACTACATATCAAACATACTACATATCAATATATAACATACTACATGTCAATATGTAGTATCAATACATAACATACTACATATCAATATGTAGTATCAATACATAACATATTACTACTAGTATACTAGTTACTACTAGTATACTACATACTACATATGTTATTACTACGTACTACATACTAGTTACTACTAGTATACTACATACTACATATGTTATTACTACATACTACATACTAGTTACTACTAATTACTACTAGTATACAAGTATACTACATATGTAATATGTAGTAACATATGTATTATTATGCGTAATGTTATATACTAGGGTTAGTAGAGTAAATTTACTCTTTTCAAAACTTTTTTGGACTAGGGAGTAAATATTTTTTGGCGCCGGACTAGCCAGTAACCCGGGTCGGATTTTCTGGACTAAACTGGTAAACATAATAATAAGAACACAATTTAGACATTAAAAGAGGTAAGAAAATGTTGTTTTCTTAATCTCTTCGCCCAGATATTTATTACTTTGATTAGATCTATCATATATGTAGATATCAGAACACTTGCATCAGTTATCACAAATTTGCAATTATGTTGAACACTGATTGTTCGTCTAGTACGGATCTTCGTCAACTATGGATAATTCGTACGTCCAGTTACTATTCATTTCTTCGCATATACATAGATTCATTGCTAATAATTGGAGTTCTGAATTTTTCTTCAATAGAGTAATTTGAGTTTGGTGGGTTGAGGCCTGAGTGTATATCATTCAGTATCACGATGCAGCTGTTGAATCTTACAGTAAAAGAAGGCATTTAATTTTGTGTTCGCCATTATGAAATTTACAGTATGATATGTTAAAGAGACGGATTGCATTTTCTAGGACACATACAAATCATAGTGCATCACAGTGTTGTGAAATGTGCACAGAAAATTGTCTGATTTTCAATATTTGACGTTGTTAAAAGTCTTGATATCTAGATATCATGGTTTTCACTGCCTCCACCTCCACCTCCACCAGGGGTCTAGGCCAAACTGGCTCTTCATACCTTTTTGTGGAACAAGGAAAGTACAGTGAAGAAAGTCTTAAGATGACATGAGACCTCACTTCAGTTTATAGCAAAGGCACTGAAATTTAACAACATTTTGTTTCACTATTGAATTGGGTATATTTTAACTTTAGTATCTGGCTGGAAAACATATCAGGACTTGTCAACCTAGGAAACAAATCGAAAAAGAAAACGAAACAAGGTACATAACAGGACTTGTGAATGCTAGAGTTTTGATATCCACATTTCTTACAATGTGGAACTTTTTGTTTGTTTGGGTGTGAACAAATTACTGAGTTATTACACTTAATCTTTCATGGATGATTTTGTTTCTGAACATTGTTGTCTGGAGTTTTTTACTTTTCCAGATTAGAATGGTGTATTGACATGCTTCTTGGCTACTCGTAGGTGTACCTGGGGATGGGAGATGCTTGTTTCGGTCAATTGTGCATGGCGCATGCTTTAAAGATGGAAAGCCATCTCCAAGTGAGAACCTTCAAAAAGAGCTTGCTAATGAGCTCCGAGCGAAGGTATGTGAAGATTATGTTTCCTGTTTGTACCAGGAGAGAGTGCGACAAAGAGAGTTTTGGCTAAAATAGCCCACGACTATGAAAAATTCTTATTTCTTAATCAAATTGGTTGATTAAGCTTAGTTTTTTCTATAAGATTCTTGACATAGTCCCCTACGCTGAGTGAAATTCTTGTTCAGTTCACCTTATTGAATGATTACATTTTTCAAAAGCCTTTTATGAGCTAGCATTCCTGTTTAGTATTAGTGTTGCCTTTATCTATCTACTAGTATTGCGCCCGTGCGTTGCACGGATTCAGACTATTTGAGCCAAACAGAGAAGTTTGTGGAGGGAAAAAATAATATTTCAAGGGCATAAAACTTTTTTTTTTTTTGAATCCCTCTTTGGTTCCAAAAAGAATAATTTCACGGGAAAAAAATAACTTAGGTTTATAATTATAAAACAACAAATAAATAAATTTTATCGCAATGACATAAGAAAAATTAATCTACTGATCCATAATCTAAAATATTCTTGAAAAAACAAATACAATCTAACAAATAAAGAACAACTTCAATTGTAAAAATTCTTTAGAAAAGAATCTCACTCAATATAATTGCAATTTCTTAAATTAGTAATGTTCGTATATCATCCATTATTCTTCCAAGTCAAGAGAAGGAGGATTACCCTTACTGTTTCATTAAAATTTAAAGTAAAATAAAATAAAAAGAAGTTATTACTATCACAATTACATACGTTCGTTCTATAATATTCATTAAGACTTTTAGCTTAAATGAGAAAACCCATTTGGTGCATGTGGAGTGTTCGTGGTGTGTATTTTTCCTTTAAATGTAGCTTGATTCATTGTAAGAAGAAGAAAAATCGGTCTGGTTTCTAAATAGAAAAATATGTATCATCCTTCTTCTTTGGTTGAAAAACTATTGGACCTTATTTTAATGCAAATTCCATATCATTCTCATATTCGGTGAGTACCTGCATGCTTATTTCATACCGTGGCTTTTGCAACTTATCTTCATTGTCCTTCCTGCTAAAATGTTGACCAATAATTATGGCTTCAGCCTGAAGTGAAAACCAATTATGCACTAAATAAGAGGGCACATCTAGAAGAAAAAAAAACAGAGGAAGAAGGTGAAGAAAATCCGATGAAGTGCAAACCTCATACTACGAAACTGCCTTTTCTGCTTGTGTTTTACGTCTTGTTGATCTACTTCAGAAATTTTCTGCATGGATAACTAAATTGATGATTTTGCTCCAATACACTAAAACTACTCACTTTTTGGTGGTCCAGGATTGCCGTGCAGTTAAGGTACTCATAACTCAAGTTGACAGAGATGTTTTTCCTCGGATGCTCGATGGAATGGCTGGCAGACGTGAAGTGAAAGACATTTCCTTCTGATGCTTGCTCTTCTTCTTACACGAAATCAGCATCCTCATTTATTAACTTTCATCTTGAGTTCTTGGTACTATTCCTGCCCTTTGAGGAGTCACGCTGCAATTCTTCATCATGTTGGTCATCAACTGCGCCCCCAGCCTTAAATAATATATACAATCAGAAGGATAATTAAGCGACCACATAATGTTGTACATAATACTTAAATAATTTATAAAATCAGGTTCACCTGGCCGGTAAAGATAAAGACTTGAATTTGCAATAACAACATTTTGCGGCTGAATTTTCAATCGCCACATTGCTTCTGAATACAAACAAATCAAACTAAACCCGTTCCTTTTGGTATTGAGAAACTAAGTTTTATATTAACAAAATTGAACACAAACGATGAACCCCTCAGAGCATTCATACAACAAAAAACTAAAAATGAAAAAAAACAAAAAATATATATAAATGCACAAATAGTTAAAAGAAAAATGGAAAATCTAAAAGAACTTAACCAATAATTTCGTTACACCAAAAATGTGCAACAGTCTCAGTACCTAATTTGACAAAGCCAGCTAATATTAAAGAAAGGCATACGTACTTCGGATCTACCCAGAATAAATTTTTATCTAGCTAACCCAAACTACTCAGCCATGGTACATAGTTCTATAGGTCCTATATAGTTCAAGTGTTTAGTTATAATCAATACTCTCGCCTAAAGATCCTTGTATAGACTGCTTTTACAATTATTAGATTGTCAATTGAGTGAGAAAGACAACATACATTATATATTGATGTGATGGAGTAAATTTGTTTGTGAAACTGAAAGTAAGTGATGAATATGATTAAAATTTAGAAGATGGATAGCCTTTTGTTAATACCTGTTTTGATGTGTCAGTGACTCAAAAGGAAACCCTGCGATAACTTTCGTACTAAATAAAAAACAAAAGAGACGTGTAACAAAAAAAATCAGGTCAAAAGAAGAGAGCAAATGAATAAGAGAAGAGCTATATGTCATCGACCATTTTGAATCACTAACTAACGGTATATTGCGATTGCATTTGGAACATAAAATAACTAAAAAAATGCATGAAAAGAGATAAGCAAGTGACCGAAATACTGGAGTCTTGAGTTATAAAGTAAAGACTCTAAATTAATTTTAAAAACAAAGTGATATTTCAGAATTTAACCTACAAACTTCTTCTGTCACTTCATTATAGGTGCATTAATATACTATCTCATGGCGCTGAGTAAACCTGGATATGAAATGAAAGTTAGATCCACTGATTCGAAGTGAACCATACATGTTCATAGAAGAGTATAGAAATAACACATATTCATTCTTAAACCCACAAATTTATGTTCATTTTAATTCGGAAAAATCCAAATTCCCATCGATAAATAAGAGGTGTATTGTACTACATCTCAAACTAAAAATTGGATGACTGAAAGTAGAAAATTCATGAAGCTTTGTGTACGTTTGATCACTGGAATACCTTGATATATAATTCTATAAAAAGGTGGAGCAAAGGGCTATCACCAACGGCGTTGGGTCATTGTCTTATCGAATGAGTTCAGTGCCCACTTGATTTGTAGAAAAAGCAATCTTTCAATTTGGAACCCCTAACGTAGAAATTCATATGTTGGTTAGGGACTTGGTACCATTTCTAGATATAGTAAACTAATGGCCATAATGATAGTGAAATCTGAATACCTACCGTACATGGCTGGCCAACAGGTCTCCCAAGCTACTTGGCATTTCTAGTGGTTTATAAGATACCTACTACACCTACAATTAAAAATTCGAAAAAGTCAAGCAACTCACGGGCACTTGTAGATAATTTGATATGTATTTTAGCGTTCTGCAATCCCGTTTGACAAACATACACTGCTACACCTAATGTTCAAACCTTAATTTAAGAAAAACACATGGTTCAGATGAGAAATTGAAACTGAAATTTAAAAATTCAGTTGATTAGTTAGCCAATGTTTAAATCATATTTTTTTTCAGTGCGCATTAAGCCATCAGCTCAGTACCATCCAAAAACAAACTGTATTGCATCCCAAGTCTCGTTAGGATTTTGGTCTACTACTGCTTATTCCTCCTTCTCGTCACCTCCTGCAATTACTCCATTACAACAACAAAGCGTATTAATTTTTTTTTTGAAGAAAACTAATAATGTAAAAATATATCCATGTACCTTGGATTGAATCAAAAGAAAAGATTCCTCACCAGTTTGTACAAACACATTGTGTGTACGATGTCAACTACTGCCCAAAAATAACCCACCAGAAGGGCGGAAACATACTGGACTCCACAACTAAACCAAAATCGTCCTTACAGCTGCTCACAAAACATTTCAAAAACACACCCATGACTGGTTGCATAATAAGTCGGTTATAGGAACTACAAAAACACTTTGTTGGAAATATGTGTGATATATACCTGCCAGTTATTTGGAAACAACTATTTCCTTCTTTTACACATGATACTTGCAACCTGGTCAGATAGTTTTACGAAGAACATGCCTTTCTTCCCTGTTCCTTCCTTTAGGTCCTCGTAGTTTCCTCCTCTTTTAGTTTTAGAGATTTAAACCTAAACCGATGTCGTTCTGTCTCTACTAATCCTACATCCACAAACACATATTTTTTATAGAAGAAAGAAATCATAATACTCGATAGCTTGTAACTGAAAACAACAATATAAGATAAACCCACGTATCCCGATTAATCAAAATAAATAAATAAATTAACCCACATATCCTGATTAATCAAAAAATAACAAAGTTCTAAATTCAACAAAACCAATAGGACTTCACCGTGTAAGCAAGAGGATCCATGTAACATCATCTGCGACACAAAAGATAAATAGCAAAGAGCTGAGTCAAGAGGAATTGATAATTGAAACAGAGAGAGCAGAAGAATAGGAATCTGTAAGGAGGCGGTAGATGATTACCTGACTATATTGTTCACGGTTACAATAAATGTTAGCATCATCTCGTCAACAAAAACGAAACTACGGATGTTTTTCATTCCTCTACTCCTTTATGGTGGTCGTGAACTCCCGACTTTCACTGTTCCCACTCTCACCTGCAAAAATCACATTAATAAATTATTTTCTTCTTTAGATTTAGTTGACTCATTACATCAAATCCATCGCTTGCAAATTGAAATCATGTGTATAACAGGGAAGAGAATAGAATCAATGGAGACGGCAGAAAACAGAGAATACAAAAGAGAAAGATTAGGGTTTTCGTTCTGGTTTTGCGAGTAGGTAAATGGAGACGCAACAAAAAGAGAAAGAAGGATTTTCGTTCTGGTTCTGGTTTTGATCAAATCTATCTTTAGATTTAGTTGACTCATTACATCAAATCCATCGCTTGCAAATTGAAATCATGTGTATAACAGGGAAGAGAATATAATCAATGGAGACGGCAGAAAAAAGAGAATACGAAATAGAAAGATTAGGGTTTTCGTTCTGGTTTTGCGAGCTGGTAAATGGAGACGCAAAAAAGAGAAAGAAGGGTTTTCGTTCTGGTTCTGGTTTTGATCATTTATCCATTTGGTTCGCCGGAAATATTTCAAAATCCTCAAATTCTATTAGTTGGGGGCCAGAAGCTCTAGAATTCAAGCTTTTGGCCTAACTTTCAATGTGAGGCTAGCAATTTGTACTCAAATTATATATATAATATTGAACACATTTCCTCTTGTCAAGATCTTTTCTACAATGAGTTGCGCTTGTTTTTAACAGGTCGTCAATGAGTTTATCAAGAGGCGTGGGGACACTGAATGGTTAGCAGGTTCCTTTGTTGAATTTGCAGTTTCACTGTTCTCAACAGTTAAATCGTTTTTTACCTGCACATAGCAATATATGTACTCTAATCTAGTTAAAAATCTCAAGTAATTCTCTGTTACTTGCAGGTTTCTTGAAGTTGATTTTGACATATACGCAATGCAGATGAGACAATCTCACATTTGGGGAGGAGAACCTGAGCTGATCATGTCTTCCCATGTCCTGCAGTACGTACATTGTAGATTTCATTTTCCCTCGGTATCACCTGCTAATTGGTTTATAATTTCCAGGAGTAGAACTGATTATATGAGCTTAACCCACTGCATACCCCATAAATAACTAACTTATAATGCCTGCTGGAACAAACATGGATAGTAGTCACAGTTGAACCATCTGTTTAAAAGTTCATAAAAATACTGTTTGCAGGATGCCTGTCTCGGTCTGTCTGAGAGATAAGAAGACTGGGAATCTAAAAGTTATAGCAGAATATGGCCAAGAATACGGAAAGGAAAATCCTATAAGTATACTCTATGATGGGTATGGACACTATGACGCTTTGTGGTAAAGTTTCCTGTTCCGAAGCGCATGGCTTGTATTTCGCTGATCATTTCTCAGTCTGAGTGACAATAAGTGTGTGCTCTGACGCATATTGAATATCACTTGGACCTTAACAAAGTACTTTTGCCTGATATTTTTGGTTGGTGCAGCAAAAGATGAAGCACTGGGTGGTGATTTCATACCAAACACTGTCATCACTTAAACATGTCTATTGCATCATGTCACTGCCTTTTCAGGAAGTCTTTCGGAGAAACAGATTTGGTTATTAGGTAGTGTGGTTGTCAGAGGTATTGCCACATAGCATACTTTGTAGTTAATTTGTGCCAACTTTTAACTTCTATGACCAGATGGATGAACTTAAGCAAATGCAATTAACGTGCACCCATTTAGCACAGTGTAACTTCAAATTTTGGTTCTTCAGAGGTTTTTGTTTGTTTCATGGAAGACACAAATAATATTGGCACTTAGTGAAACTAACTTCACTTGCCACATGTAATTCTAACATAACATGTAACGAAGTCTTGCATCATCTCTTTTTTTTCTTAGAGACACAGAGAGAGAGTGAGAGAGAGAGAGAGTGCTAGAGAGAACAAAGACACGCATAAAAATGGTGAGAGAAGAAGCATTGGTAGTTTGCAGTGATAAGAGTTTGGGTGCAGAGATTACAATATGGGACATGGAAAGTGGGGATCATCTTCTTCACATACCAACTTGTGCTTCACCTAGTCATGGATTTCTCTGCTTGAGGAATCAATTTCTTGTTGCTTCTCAAATTCACAAACATGGATCTTTTGGCGGTGGAGCCATCTTTATCTGGCCCTTAAATAAGGTAATCCCCTAATTTATTGTCTCTTTTGATTTCTTTAACAAGTCTACTTGCCCTTGCTTTTATGCTTATTAACTTGTTTACATGTGAGCTCTGAGTTGTTGTCGCAACTTAGTGGTTTTCATTTTTGTTTATCAATTTAGAGCTATTTGTTGATTGCAAGTTGCAAGAAAAAATCATTGTTTTTGAGATTTTGTATGTCTTAGAAGACTTGATTTAATAACTAGCCATTTCTTGCTAATTTTCTGAATTTTGGGGGTCTGTCTGCGTGCAGTACTTGATATTTGTGGAATTAGATTTTGGGGCTTACTATTCTACATGCCTCATGTTCAATTATGGTCCAGGGCTAGGTCCGGCCGCCCGGCTAAAAAACGATGATAGGCCGGGCAGGCCAAGGTTTAGCTGTTGAGGACTGAAGAGCGTTCCCAAAGGCAATTTAATAACAACCCGGCCAAGAAATTAATATATGTAACAATCTGCCAACACAAGACAGTTTGGCCGAGTGGTCTAAGGCGCCAGATTTAGGCTCTGGTCCGAAAGGGCGTGGGTTCAAATCCCACAGCTGTCAATTTTTAAATTTTTTGCTTTGTTTCTGATTTTAACTACCCAACATTCTTCTTTCTGTTTTTTTTTTCAGCCACAAGCACCGGTCCGAAGCTATCCGATAGAAGCAGTTGGACCACTTTCGTGCACAGAAGATGGTTTGTATCTTGCTGGTGGAGCACCTTCTGGAAATGCTTATGTCTGGGAGGTGACTAACATTTTTTGTTCCTTCTGTTTGTCAAATTAGCTTCTGTAATATTTATGATCCAACTCTTGAGGTTGCTCAGGAATCAGCAGAGTATAATAGGTTGAGCTCATCTGCAGGTTTTAAGTGGAAGAATGTTGAAGAGTTGGCGTGCTCATCACAAATCAGTGAATTGCATTGCATTCACAGCTGACGGTTCTCTCCTGATTGCTGGTTCAGATGATGGTTCTATATGCATATGGTCTATGATCAGGTAAAGCAAAAGCAACCCATGTTTTTAGTTCTATTGTATGTCTTGTATCTGGTAGTTTCAATATAGTAAAACAACCCATTTTTCGTTATGATGGTAAAGTGTATTAATCATTTCAATCGAAGTTTGCTAGACGTGGCAGATTGTGGAAACATGCCTTTGTCCTTTCATTCTTGGTCAGAGCACACGTCCTCTATTACTGGTCTCGTATCAGTTTCTGGAAGTTCAAATTATGTACTGATTTCAAGCTCCATGGACGGCACCTGCAAGGTTTTGTTCGCTAAGAATGTTAATTTTTATTTTATTTTTCTACAAAGTTTATTCACTTCTAATGAATTATTCTCCACATAACAGTATTTATAAAATTGGTCTTTACTTCTCAGGTTTGGGATATTGTTTCCGGGAGGCTTCTGCAAACTCAAGACTTTTCACAAGCCATAACTGCCATCAGTCTTGACACTGAAGGGCAGCTGTTGTTTTCAGGAAGTGTGGACGGGAGGATTTTTGTCAACAGAATCGATATAGGATTGGAGTTGAACTCAAACACTGTATCAGACGATCAGCTGATTGTACTCAATGGGCACAAGTAATGTATGGTGTTATTGTGCATCTTGAATTCGTGTGTAGTAAAACAAATTGGCTAGGTTAGAGTGATACTGTCAAACTATTTCATTTTCTTTTTAAAATTTCTGTTGACTAATAGTTTACTATGCTTAGATAGGTTTCTCTACTGAGCAATAATAATTCAATAATACGTGAAGATCTTGTGCAATATTTCCTTTTTGCATTTTGAGATAAGAGTATAACCCCTAGAATCCTCTGCAGTGGATCCATAACTGCATTATCGTACAGTATGAGCGGATTGTGGCTCATCTCTGCATCTGAGGACTGTACAGCTTGCCTTTGGGATGTCAGAAATTGGGCAGTTGCTCGAAGATTCACCCATGCTAAAGGTTTGTTTGGGATTAATTCATGCTTCTTTTCTTGTCTCGCTTGCATGTAACAAAATTTTGTTTAACATCCGAGTATTAGACTTTAGAGAGTAAATTCTTTATATATTCATCCCTAGATTCTCTATAGATGTGTTTATCTGCCCTCATTTTTGTGTACTAACACTTCATATAATGGCTATGGATAACAGGGCAAATAACTAACTTACTAGTAATCCCGCGGTCATCGCTGCCTTTTGTGGAGAACAATCAGAGAGTATCATACCAGCCTCGTGTTTCACTGCTTGACAAATACCAACAGCCATCAAACACATCAAGAGGAACAGTCGCTATTCTACCTTCATATTGTTCACTTGAAGATAATCTTTCCACTGCTGGTTTTTCTACCATCAGCTCCATGAATAACCAAATCCTTGAATTAGAGGTCTCTTTCTCTCTCACACTCTTATAAATACCCCTCCTTTTTATTGCACCAGTAAGTAACTTCAACGGTTTATGTTTCTTCTAATTTGTTGGCTGGGTAATTGGACAGCAAAGAAGCACTCCTGCAGCAATACAGATGAAGGTGGAAACCAATGTCGAGAACCGACTTTGGGCCACCAGCATGACGAGGCACATGACGGACATGAACAAGCATCTGCGATCGAGATTGCTAGATTTGATGCAATGCAGATTGGTATTGACTCCGAAAATTGATTGTCCTGGTAGTGGAAAGGGAAAGAAGCTTAAGGTTGGTACCAGTCCACCATTGAGAGTAGAAGAAACAGAATCTCCTGCTTAACGTTTCAAATTTGTTAGTAACATTTCATTCTGCTCAAGTTTCATTCACCCTCAGATATAACGAAGACTGGATCCCCCATGCTGTTTCGAAAATTTATTCATGACGAAAACGCAGTCTTACCTTTTACTGTGTCAGTGGTTAACATGGGTTTCACACGATCATGTACAGTGTGTGTGTGCCATAGTTGTGAATTCTCATAAGCGATTGCAAGTAGGAAATATTGTTCAGTTCTTACTAATAATAGCATCTACTGAATGTTTATTATGTAAAGATGAACAAGCATACAAAGCAGACTTGCAAAAAATTTAGTTTTATGAAGGAAACACACTTACATTGATCACAGAGGATGGTACATTTCTCGCTTTCCCGCTGACCAAAAACTAGCTTGCTTTTTTAGGTGAGGCATAGGAAAGGATGGCAAGAATTGTTTGAATTAAAGTGAGGAACAGTAACAAAACAGCACCACTAAATGAAAGAACTGCCCATGGAGTGTTGAAGTAATCACGCTTTAAAACAGCTCTCCATTTATGCCAATCTCTTTCAAAGTATTCATTGCATCTATGGCGAAGTCCATCATAGTAGAATTTTGTAATGCTAACTCCTTTACATAAACTGTTAATCACAACTGCCATCTCCTCATCGTCTCCTAAGTAACTATGAATTATCTTTTTATGCCTAAGTAACTTCACATCTTTCTCAGAGTTCATTAAGATATCTAGCAGTAACACATAAGACGTTATCTGACGTGTAGAATTCCCTTCAGACTGCTCCATTGCTATCAAATTCCTCAGAAGAACATCTGTACTCTCATCGAAAAAGAATGGAGGGATCTCAAAAATCCCCTCTTTACCATTGAACTGGATATCAAGCAAACTATCAACTTTTTCTTTTTTCTTGAAGTCCACTCCAGCTTCCCAAAGATCAGTCACACAATGAGTGAATTCCCAGACAGGATACCGTCCTGCAACTTCCATCTGCCTCGCCGAAGGCAACAGAATATTACGCAACAAATCCAGTATATGCTTAGGTTTTGTAAGGACATAATTCGACCTTGTTTGCTGAACAACTTGAATTGTAGGCAACATAGCAGCAAAAAACCGAACCACAAGTTCCATAAGAGTTCGTTCGCGTTGTTCAATATCTCTACAAGCTAAACTAAAAATATACCTGGAGAACAAGAAAAGGAATTTGATTCTCAAGTAGAATCAAATCATGTTGTAAACTAAAAAGCATCCAAGCAGTATTAAATATTGGATCATTATCATTTCTACCACGTTCATCACCAGCTCTATGAAGTAATTCAAGTATAAAACAACCATCAATTAACATCATTTTAACAAATTCATCACTAGTGAACCTCTCATCAAGTTTTTCGAAGTAATATTCGCGAACTACGGTTTCAATATTTTCGATGGCTTTGATTAAATCTTTCAAATTTAATTCTGATGATGGCGATAATTTACGAGAAAGAAAAGTTTGAAAATACCATTTTTTGTTATCTTCCATGGACGAGAGAATTGGATTACCTTGGTGATATGGACCAATTGAGATTATCTCAGGTATATATGCTTCTTCTTTAACTCTTCTAAGCTTTTTTGGAACTCTATAAATACAGGAGTTTGTCGATGGTAATGGATTTTTTCCATATGACTCTAGCTCAGCTTCTAACAGTTCGAACCTTTCTTCCTTTTCTAGATTTTCACCCATTTCTTAGTTTTGTCTTAGAAGGAAAAATTGAGGTAGAAATAACAAACCGATTCTACTATCCTTCAGAAGTTCTGATTAAAGTTAGTGGTTATGACTTACGAAGAATTTCATGGAAGAATTTGAGCTTAAGAAAAGAAAGAGTCTTGCTTTCTTGACTTTTGAGGTTTGTTGTGTTAGTCCTAAATAAATCCCTATAATAATTGGTTAGATGTAATGGCCTCAGAGCCAAAACTATGATTTTGGTACACAAACCAAGCGTAGTGGGACGACTAAAACTAAATATAGTCGAGTTTTTTTTACTGTTTTGGAGTATATTTGGTATGAAATCCGGTCCAAAACTATTTTTGGTCGGGTGGAGTTAAAAATTTCGTTCGATACCTGGCGTAGATATAAGTGACGTTTGAGGTGAGGCGGATGTTATACATCTGCAAGTTGATGAGGTGCGGATATAAGTTGCGTTCAAGGGAGATCAGGCGTGGATATAATTCGCCCGATCAGAAAAACATTAAATCCTCCATCAGGCGGTGATATAATGTGAGCCTCATCGCCAGGCGGTCATATAATGTGTACCCATCGTTAGGGGTACACATCAGGCGGTGATATAAAAGGTCGTTTTGTTCAGAAAACATTAAATCCTCCATCAGGCGGTGATATAATGTGTGTCCCATCATCAGGGGTAATCTATAAAGCCGTATGATAACTTTAACCTTCCACTCCATACCAGGCGTTAATATTATGTACGCCTAGCTCCAACGTGGATTATACGTCGGCCCGAATATAAGACGTAGATTATATTTGCGCTTGGTTTCAGGCGTTGATTAAACGTGTGCTCGACTAAATTTTACTCCTGCACCGTAACGTGGAACCATGAGTTAACCAAAAAAAAATTAGTTTTTTTTCTAGTTTTTGCTCTTTGGTTATACTTGCACCACTGCAGGTGCTACGACTATTGATATATTTGTTGCATTATTATTCTATTATTTATTTTTTGTTAATTTTTTTTTGAAGCATGCATTTTGTTAAGTTAAGTTGATATTGCACGTGGAAATGTTATGCTCATGAAGTGTTATTATAGTAGAACTTATAGTTGGGAGAATTACATTGTCCCATATTGTTGTTGTGAGCGGAACTAGAGTAATCATCTGCCACTCGATTTGCAAGACCGTCCGCTGCTTGATTTACTTCTCTGTAGACGTGCCTAATGGTATATTGCTGAATTTGGGTAAATCTATACTTGATTTCTGCAATCTGATTAGAAATACACCATGGAGCATCGACGTCCGATGTTAAAAATCGTTAAGTTCTCCGAGTCTGTTTCAAATTGAACTTTTCGCCATCCTCGTTTCGTCGCCGTCCTAGAAGAGATGAGCATGGCCCAGGTTTCTGCTGCAATTGCAGAGATGATACCCAGTGGTTGTGTTATTGCTATGATTGTACCTTCCTCCTCATTTCCCCATATAATACCTGCTCCCGCTATTGCCGGATATCCCCTTGCTGCTTCGTCCATGTAAATTTTTGATCCAATCTAAGTGGGGTTTGAGTCATCCCACGAAGATGGTTGTTATTGCTAGTGTTGTTTGCGCTAGGTTTAGATAAGGTTGCATCTCAGGTCGTACTGGTGGTAGGTGTTTTTGAGCTCAGGTTTATTCCCGGTGGAGTTTGATATCCATCTGCGTTATATTCGTCGGATTTGGCAGTTGCTAGCGATAGACTGCGTCGTTCCTGGCTATCTATAAGGACCAAAAAAGGAAGCACAAAGTTGTGGTGACTTGGGAAGGAGCTTTTGTATAGATGAGTAGGGAGACTGTTGCCTGATTGGGCAGTGAGGTGGGTGTGCTACGAGCGGGGTTTTGTTTGTTTGTGAGATGAGGTAGTAGGAGGTTTCAGAAGTCAATGGTTGTTTGACAATGAAGTAGAATGTGACTGGACGTTTCAGGAGTAGAACTACATTGAGGACATAAGTTGGAGTTGGTGAGTTGGATGTGGTTGAGAATGTTTAAGGTTGGTGGACCCTCATTAATTGCTTTCCACAAGAAAAACGTACTTCTGGGAAACACGAGAGTGTCCAAAGGAAGGTAGTTGGTGGGAGAGGGTTTTGATGAGTTTGCGTAGAGTCGTTGACGATGCAGTTATATTTTGTTATCGTCGTTCTGTTTTTGGTAAAATGCCAAATGATCTTGTCTGGTTGTTCCGTGGGAAAAGAATGCTGGCGATTTGTTGAACTATAGAATTAGGAAGTAGATTCATCATATCATGATTCCAGTTCCTTTTTGACGGGTTTATGATGTCAGGAACCGATTGTATGGGATAGTATAGGGATGGATTAATGTTGTTATTGAATTGTGGAATCCAGTTTGATTGGATATGGGTGTTTAATCCGTCTCCAATTTGATGGAAGAGATGATGTTTGAAGGTTGGTATGAGTGATGTTAGTTGTCTCCATTGTGGGCTGGGAAATGATGGGAGGCGAGGGATGTTTTCTAAAATGGGTGTCTGTTTGAGGTATTTTGTATTGTAGCGCGGTGTTCAAATCTGGGCTAGGTCCCGAGGTTTTTCAACATTTGCGGTTTCCTTGTTAACAAAACTTCCGGTGTCTGTGTTATTTCTTTTCCGCATTATATTTAATATCACAAGTTGTGCGTAATTCAATCAATTGGTAAATCCAACCTTTGGTTGTTGATTGAAATTGATTGACACTTGAACATTGGTCTTTGGTACCGTTCAAATTATTTCTCATATCAATGAGGCTCACATATCTCTATCTGTTCCATTGCAGAATGTATTGAGAAATTGAGATATAACTCTTGGATATATTTCCTTTGTTGAGTATGACTATATAGTTGATTCTCTTGGAGTTATGTTGGAGTTAGTCCACACAGATTGTTGAACGAAATATTGGGTGTGGTTGTTAGACCCCCTCTTTTTCATATCCACTGACATAATTTTTTTTTTATCCCTACAAAGACATTAAAAGGAATGCTATTGAAAGTGAAATCCAAAAGTTGTTGATTATGAAGGAACAATAATCTCTTCTCCAAAGTAATCATGGGGAGATATGGTAGACTATATTCTAGGTCAAATCCGATATTCAGTTTCGAAAAGTACATGACTAAAGGAACTGTCTAGAGCAACTCTGAAAGTAATCTGGGGGAGATTTTGACATCAGGGGGATGATCCAAGGATATGATGTCGACATATTTTACTTCAACATTGAAGCTGTGTTGTACTCTTTTTCCCTTCAATCGAGAATAGTTTTTCCCAAAGGGTTTTGTTACTCGACAAGGTTTTTAGCGAGACAACACTAAAAACATCAAGTATGTTGAACGTTGAAGACATAAAAATCGCGTTGGTATTACTGAAAATATCTGAATCAAAGAAATGAAACGCGATAGTCTGTTAAGCGACATAACTTTCAGAATCAACAACATGGTCTTATAAACATTCAAGTTAGGAAAGTAAAGTGTGATGAACTCATTTTGAGTGCATTAGACTGATGAAAATTATCTGATATTGGGGTGTGGGGGGGGGGGGGGGGGGGATCTAATGGTATGTTGAACTATTTTCCTTCACCAAGGTTGCTTTTTCCCACAAGGTTTTGTTACTCAGAAAGGTTTTTAATGAGACAAAAACAAACACCGAGAATGTAATCTCCCAGCTAAGGTTA
The DNA here is from genome assembly GCF_003573695.1 of Papaver somniferum. NCBI lineage: Eukaryota > Viridiplantae > Streptophyta > Magnoliopsida > Ranunculales > Papaveraceae > Papaver > Papaver somniferum. The sequence continues at coordinate 121,441,204 of NC_039365.1, read as the reverse complement.
TTGTATTTCACATGAGGCTTTTATGCCTTAAGAGTTGTGAAGAAACTAGTCAACTTCAACGGAGCAAAGTGATCATCTGTAATGGATCACCTTTACTTGCATCTGTCACGTTGTACTCTTTTCCCTTCATCATGGTTTTATCCCACTGGGTTTTCCTTGTCAAGATTTTAATGAGGCAACATATTCGAGTATGTTAGAGCATATCTCGGTTGAACCTACCAAGCGTTGGTATGTCAAGTTTGGTTGTCATATTTTAGTGAGTCAAAACTCATCTAAGAGTCGTTTGATTATGTACTAGAAACAACTTCGTTTAGGTTAGACTAGAAAGTCTAGGAATGTCGAGACATACCAGTATTAATCGAAGACCTGAAGAACGTGAAGAAGTAATAAACTACAATGACGACATCATCCTTCCTCTTGAGGTTAGTAATATTGACTTGAACTGTTTCATTCCTACCGTATCTTTCAAGTCGTGCTATATTGAAAACATAACTGCGAAGCTGTGTATTGGATATATTTCTCTAGTAGTGATACATGATCATATGATCATAGTATTAGGGAATTAGACTACGAAGTATAACGCTTATCTTTTGAACTTCGTAGATATGACATCGACATAATCTTATGAATGTTGTTATGATTATGTGAATGGGTAATAGTGAAGATTTCATCCTAGGAAACAATGTTTTACATTTGTTTAAAGTAAGTACATTCATGAACTTGTTTTATGAATCAAAGGAGAAATCGTTAGGCTTATTGGTACGGATATTCATTGCAGATCTTTGGATTACCAATATGTGTGAGATGGTAGAACCCATCGTAAAATTGTTACGTATCTTGGTACAACTGATCACAATGCCTGACTTATGATTTGGTATGACTAGTTTTAATTAATTAGTGTAATCGATCCTAAGTAATCACCTGAGATGGTATGATCGATATTTGCAATTGGTGTGGCCGATTCTAGTAATTGGTGTGACCGATCACAGAGAGTTGTGTAATTTATCCTTGTAATTGGTGTAACCGGTCCTGGTAATTGATGTAACCGATCCTAGTGACTGGTGTGACCGATCACAAGCAATACCATGAGTATATGGTAATCGATCCTGGTAATTGATGTAACCGATCTTGGTAACTGATGTAACTGGTCCTAGTAACTTGTGTGACCGATCACAAGTACTTCCATATTAGGGTATAACCGATCCTAGTGATTGGTAGAACCAATTGAACCCATGTATGTGATTTGATATTTGATCAATCATATAGTTGTCTTGGAATACAAATGAACCAATTCTAAACTTGTTTGGAAGTGTGGTATAATCGATTCCAAGATTGTAAATATGAAAAAGGATTTACAAAGAAGACATGTAAACATACTTTGAACACGTACAGTAACTCTTGTCTTTTATTGTTCAAAGATATTCCTTAGTACTCAAGGAGATCCTGTACCAAAATAAATCAAGAATCTTTCAATTAAGGTTGTTTTGGAGTAACAATTAGAGAAGAAGAAGAACTTCTTATTGATAAAGAGGCATTGGATTTTTACATGCATACGATGTTCTTTATATATAGGAAAGGGAAAACCTAGTAATCGAATGGACCGCACATCCATGGGCCATAGGCCCTATAACACTCCCCCTTGTGCGGTTCAATAATAAAGCTTTATACATAGTGCTTCATATATAGTGCTTTGAATGTAGTTCTTCAAATGTCGTTCTTTCCTTGATGACTTGTGCCGAAATCAATTACCTAATTAAAACTTTGACAAGGAAAAACCCGGTGGGATAAAACCTTGGTATATCTCTTCACATGTAGTACTTCACATGCTATCTCATATTTTACATGTAGTACTTCACATGATGTATGATCTTCAAGGACCGACTAGTCTAAGTTAATTACCTCGTTAAAACTTCGCTAGGAAAACCCAGAAGGACAAAACCTGAACTAAAGAAAATGAGTACAATATTAAGCAAACTTAGAACATAGTTGGACTTGAATATGTTGCCTCATTAAAACCTTGACAAGGAAAAACCCAGTGGGACAAAACCTTTACGAAGGGAAAAGAGTACAACGTGACATATCCAAGTAAAGGTGATCTGTTACAAGTGATCACTTTGCTCTGTTGATGTGGACTAGTTACTTCACAACTCTATGACAGAAAATCCTCGTGGTAAAGAAAATAGCCTTAGCAGGAAAATTACTGTCATGAACAAATTTGCAGATTCAATTACCAACAATAACCTACTCTCCTACTTAAGGAAGAGCCTATCAATTTCTTGATTAAAATCAACTTATCTCTCTTAAAAAAGTATCCAGCCAATAAATAGCCGCAAAGACACACAGTTCACCCATTGGGTGATAACAAAGCTACCAATTACACCCCTTGGGTGGTATTAACAAAGTAAGTGCCCTAAAAAGACTTAAGCTAAATGGGTTCTATCAAAGATAATGGTCTTACAAGGCCAACAAACCCATGATAGAATTAGACTTCTAATGACCTCTTTAGTTACATGACAATCTCCTCTCCTTTGGCACATCCTTGTCCTCAAGGATGAAGTCTGGGAAGTGGGACTGAATGTGACTTGCTTCTTCCCAAGTTGCATCCTCTGGTGCAGATCCAGCCCATTGAATAAGTACCTGCAAAGCTGTGGTATCTCCTCTGACAATGTGCGTGGAATCCAACACAGCTACTGGTAGAACTATGAAGGTGCCAGATGAGTCCACCAAGGGCAAATTGCTAGCTGGGATGTGATGTTGGCCAATCTTCTTCTTCAATTGTGAAACATGGAACACATGATGTATCCTAGAACCCAGTGGTAGTTGAAGTTTATAAGCCACAACTCCAAGTTTTTGCAAAATCACAAAAGGACCAAAGTATCTTGCAGACAGCTTCAAAATTTGTCCTTAAAGCCACAGATGATTGCCTATAGGGCTGTAACTTCAAGTACACCAAATATCCAACTAAGAAGGACCTGTGTTGAGACTTTGTCATATCTTCTTTTAACAACTGTAGCATGTGATCTTTGGCTTGCATATAGTCTTGCACATCAGCATCTGAAGTAGTAGCATGCACAGGTGCCAAATGTGGTGGAGTATACCCATATAGAGCCTCGAAGGGAGTCATCTTGAGGCTAGTATGAAAGTTGGTGTTAAACCACCACTCAGCCAGAGCCAGCAATTGAGCCACAGTTTAAGGGAAAAGCTAGTCATGCACCTTAAATATTGTTCCGAACATGCATTGGTTCTCTCAGTATGACCATCAGTTTGAGGATGGTAAGAGGTGCTGAGGTTTAATGTAGTGCCTAATGACTTAAACAAATGCTGCCAAAAAGTGCTGAGAAATACCTTATCTCTATTTGAGACAATGGAAGTTGGCATTCCATGAAGCTTGAAGACATGGTGCATAAATTCCTTGGCAACAGAAATGGAAGTGAATGGATGACTTAATGCAATGAAGTGACTGTAATTGGTCAGTCCATCAACCACCACCAATATAACATTCTTCCTAAAAGACATTGGAAGGCCTTCAATGAAGTCCATGGAGATACGCTTCCAAGCAGTGTCTGGAATAGGCACAGGTTGTAGCAGTCTAGCCGGAGAAGAAAGTTCATGCTTATTGAATTGGCAGATATCACATTCAGCAACAAACTTGAAGATGGCTTCTTTCATCTTTGGCGAATAGAAATAAGCTTTTGCTCTGTTGTAGGTCCCCATCATTCCAGAATGACCATCCACAACTGATGAATGCAATGAGTTCATAATTTGGTGTCTAATATCATGGCCTGAACCCACATACAGTCTTGACTTATATCTCAGAATGCCATGTTGCAAAGTATATAAGGAATCAGATGGAGACATAAGTAGCTGTGACAGTAGTTGTTGAGCATGAGAATATTCAAAGTAGATGGAGATAGTGTCTTGAGTCCATTGAGGTTGTGAAAAGGCGAGGGTACCCAAATATACCTCAAGCTAAAAATTTTCCTACCTATAAACTTTCTCCGAAAATGATTGTCTATGGACTGAGTCGAGAAAGTACAACTAATCGGTTCACACTTCGTGTGCTCGTCTATGGATACGAGATAGAGACAATACAACAACGAAGTATGTTTACTTGATATGAAGGTTCGGACTTAACCAAACATAATAGGATTGCTTATCAAGTAAATAGGAATTAACGTTTGTGTAATTTACTTTAATTATAATAAAACAATCATAATGCGGAAAATAAAAGTAAATGACACAACAAGATTTTGTTAACGAGGAAACCGCAAATGCAGAAAACCCCCGGGACCTAGTCCAGAATTGAATACTCTCAGGATTAAGCCGCTCCACAAAATTACACTTAACTTCGTATAGTTGAGACCAAGTAACTAACCCTATAGTTCACCTAGTTCCGTCTGTATTCCCACACCTCCGACTTATGAATAAGTCATGTACTTGGAAAAATCCCTTTGGTTTCATATTCCAAACAGTAAAGGAACAAGAAATATGTTTGGTATCAACTCTATTCAACTAAGTGATAAGAGTCGGACAAAGGCTCTTCCGTTTATCTTAACATAAACTCCTTCGTCGGGTCTAGATCTATCTTACGTTCAATCACCCAAAGGTAATCGATTAAGATTAAGCCAACAACACCTTTAATCCGAAGAACCGTGTTGATGCCAATATACTCAATTAATCAATCCAATCTACCACAAGGATAAACCGATTATTAATTGGATCCTCTTTTACCCAAGCAAGTATTGTGCACACCAAAGATTATAAAACCCAAGTCAGATCTTCAATATCTTCTTTTTCTTTAAATCTTCTTAAATTTTCAATAAAAACCTGCACACAATCACTTGAATCTCTTGTGATCAATCACGCACAGAACGAAGTCTGTTAACAATGGATTATCACAAGATCGTCATTAGAACTAACAACAGTCTAAAGATCCATCTCGAAAATCTGAACTAGTTTGAGTGAATCTTATATCAGAAGAGAAGATTCTCAAGAATAAACAAACTAGGTGCAATCACATTTCAACCACCGTTAGTCAATCATATCAATCGAAAACAAAGATAAACCGCAATTATCTAGTTTCCCACCAACGGGTCGCGCTAGAGCTTCTCAATCCCAAATAAGACTTTAAAACGAGCGGTCGTAAGATATTTCACCTAATTAGATTACTCTCCTCTCCGATAGGAAGCTACACCAGTAACAAAGACAAAAGAGGAAGTCTGTGTTACGAAGGATTAGTTTGCAAGAAAGGAAAACTTCGTGTATTTATAGACAAGGAAGTTTGGACACCAAGGAATTTCCAAAACCGAAAATATTCTCAAGATATTCATTAAAGCACAAATTCGGTTTCAATAATTCCTGGAAATGCTCTGTCCAAAAATAAAAATCAAAATCTCTCGGAAAATCTAATTAGTAAATGCACATTACTAGTTCTGTAATTTCCCTACAAAGTGAAATCAATAACCTTAATTTAAAGATTCTTAACTTCCTTATGTTTCGATCCTGGGATTCTCTTCCCTTAGCCGTTAAGGAATATCTTTGAACAATTATAGAAATAAACATTCACATCACGTGTTCAAAGTTTGTCTACATCTTTACTTTGTAAGTTCTCTTTCACACTTACAACCTTGAAACCGATTTTCCACACTTCCAAACAAGTTTAGAATTGGTTCATCTGACTTTCAAGAACTATGTGATTGATCAAACCAACATTCAATCACAATCATGGGTTTACGGTTCTACCAAAACGAGTTTCGGTTCTACCTCCATGTGAGTACTACGCATAGTCACACTAGCTTCCCAAACATTCGGTTGACTAGGTACTAGGATCGGTTCCCCACATATATATGGTATCTAAATTATATGTGTTGCACATGTCCATAGGATCGGTTCCCCTTTCTACAATAAACCTTACTGCAAACCGTACAAGGATCGGTTCCCCTTGATGTAATGCACCCCTTACAAGGATTTGTTCCCTTTCCCTTACTAGGATCGGTTCCCTTTCCCCAAGGCAGACATAATCCGATCATACCACAAGTGATTACTTCAGATTGGTTTTACTAATAAAAGTTATACCAATACAAAAGTCAGGACTTTGTGAATAGTTCTACCAAGAACACAACAAGTTGTGAGCGGTTATACTCTATCACACATATTGGTTGTTCATAAGATATGCAATGAATAACAAAACCAATAACTCCTGGCAATTTCCTTTTCGGTCCACAAACAAGTTTATGAACTTACTTCCTTAGAACACATGTAAACATTGTTCCCTAGGATGAAATCCTCACCTCATACCCATACATAATCACAATAGCATTCAAATGATTATGGCGATGTCTTATCTAGAAAGCTTAATGGTTAAGAAATAAACCTCGTACTGTATTCCTTAATACTATGTCTATCTAGAGTTCATATATGCCTCGCAGTTATGTTTTCATTATGCACGACTTGAAAGATACGTTAGGGAATGAAACAGTTCAAGTCAAATATCACTAACCTCAAGTGGGAGGATGATTGTTGTCGTTGTAGCTCCTTGCTTCTTCACATCTTCAAGACTTCGCAATACTTGCAATGTCTCATATCCTAATGCTTTCAAGCTAACCTATACAAAGTTTAACTCTAGTACACAATCAAGCGACTCTTAACATGAGTTTTGATTCACTAAAATATGACAACCAAACTTGACATACCAACGCTTGGTGGGTTCAACCGATCAATGCTCTAACAATATCCCCCTTTATCAATTTTAGTGACAAAACTCTTACATCATATGCATAAACAAATTACAAGAATTCATTACACTCCGCTTGATTCTCGATTCAACAATACAGTAAAACTTCTTACATTCAATCCTTGAAAATGCCGTTATTGACATTATAATAACAAAGCTAATACCCCCCCTCCCCTAAGGAATATAGATAGATATTCAATCCACACGTCTTTGTTATACCAATCAATATGACATGTTACTCCCCCTTAGTCTATGCTTTCACTCTTTCGTTAGATAAAACATTCAAGTACCAATGTTCTTTTCCTTAGTGATACTAATTAATATAAAATCAATGCCAGTATCACTTGTTTACTCCATATATTTCTCCCCCTTTTTGTCACGAAAATGACAAGGAAACGAAAAAATAAAGGACAACACGAAAAGAATCTTACAAATCTCAGAATAGACTTGCAAACATGTAGAGTTAGGCATGAGGGCTCCACACATCATGTTCTGATAACAAATATCAAAACCGAAACTACAAGTAGTCTTATTTTGATATGTTACCAAGGAAAAAATTGCCCGAAACAATTTTTCCCATTTAGTTTAGCAAACCAAAAACAACTAATCACATTAGTCCCTTTACTAAACCGATTGTTCAAAGACAACCGCTTAATTCGATAAGACCAAAATAAAGATAAACTCCATTTTTCTCATCAGGTTCTAATTATCCATAAACTTGGGCCTTTCAATTTTAAACAAATCAAATACTAGGTTAGTAAACTAGCATTTCCTTGTTTAGGCATTCGATTAGACTTGAATAACCGAAACCTCACTTTGATAAGAAAAACTAAGATCAGAATTAACTTAGTTTCTTATCCGGAATCGAATTGGAATAAACAACTCATCCCGTACACATATTATTTCGTTAAGCCATAAATAATTCATACAAACCAACATAAATCAACTTGCATAATTATTCACCTCAACCGGAAGCAATTGAAACAACATAGACAGTAAAAGCACCGCAATTGCACCGTAATTCTGTAAGCCTAAACCATTGAAACTATTCAAAAGCAATATAACAATAGTTTTTCTTAACCGGAACCAATTGAATCACACACACATCAATTGTACCGAAATTTTGTAAGCCTAAACGATTGATACCACACAATAAAGCAAGACAACAATAGTTTTTCTTAACATGAACCAATTGAAACACACATCCACACACACATCATGGAATAAATATCAACTGAACCTAAATTTTGTGAAGCAAAAGCAACAAATATATATATAATATAAACTCAGGCTTTTCTTAAACAGGAAAACAATTAACTAACAAGATTGTTACCTAAAATTTCGCATCCACTTTTCTAATATGATAGCATCTTCGTCCAGGGAGAATTGATATTGAAATATCACCACGTTGTCATCCTTATGCATAAACAAAAGAATAACAACACACCTCAACCTTTACCTGAGAAAGGTTGAAAACCGGTTTTAACAATTGCAAGCAAAAGTTGAAAACCGTTGAAACACATATGCTTTTATGCTAAACCAAAACCGATTCAACATATTGTGACTTTTTTACATATTGTTTCTATTAGAACCCCTCATAATCCTTTGATAAATCCTACCTACTAGGGCTAGAACTTAATCCCGCTAAATCAAAAAATCACCCAAACCATAAGGGTTCACAATATATGAGATCGAATATTAAGGTAGTAAAAACGAAAACAAACATCCCATAAATCACTTTGCAATACACCATAAATATTCAACATAAAATAAAGTATTTCAATTACCTCAATCTTGTAGGAAATTGAATTATCAAAACAACGCAAAAATAATGATGGCATTCCGAGTTCGGACGAAGAAGTTATGAGAAAAACAGTTTTACACTTCTTCATAAGGGGACCTCTCACTAGGATCGGTTCCCTTCCATGACATGGTACTAGGATCGGTTCCCATGAGGGTACTTGTGACAGATCACAACACTCAACTGTTTTCGACATAACTTTTGCATACGATGTCCGAATTCAGTTATTTTTGGCTTGTTTTGACCACAAAAGCAAGAGATACACATATATGATCAGTAGATATCAACATCATCAACTAAAAATTACCGTTTCTGTCAAAAGCTCAAATATAGATAGATAAGGTATGAGTATAGAAGATAAGTCTTCCTAAAGATATTAATTAGTCATATAATAATCGAGAGATCATGTGCTAAGTTTTTCATGTGCTTCCTCATCTTTAAAAAGATTGAGCACTAAGGTGAGCAAGCACATTCTAACACAACTAGGTTGTGTTAAGTTGATCCTTGTCTTGTTCGTCACAAGTGACTAACACCGAATCATTCTTGACCTCTTGCTTGGTTTGTTTTCTCTCGTTCCATCTCTTGTTTTTCTTCTTTGACTTGTGATGAAGAGTGTCATTATCACAACCTTCACTAGTACAAGAGATTTCAGACATAATGTCTTTCTTTATCCTTTCAAGAAGACTCTTGTAATTATTGTCACCAACAATTAACAGCTGAGAGTCATTCTTGTGACTAAATTTTGGTCCCTTCTTGGCTATGGAGGACTTTGGGACCCAATTAGAATTGGGTTTTGCTGGAGAAGCTTTCTCCTTCATACCATTAGGATCACTGTCCTTTTAAAATATTTTGCGAAACATCCTTTCTCCAATTTGGAACATCATATCTTGTTTTTGCATTTAAAAAGTCATCTCTCTTTCTATAATTGGATCTTTTATGAAACGAACTTGATGAGTGATATGCAAAATTTGAACTATCATTATAATAATTCTTTTTCCTAAACTTTAGACAATACCGATCTGAGTTCTTATGAGGAGAAAACTTATCCAATTCGTTTGATACACTAGAAAGTGCATATTACATCTTACGAACTTTGCATCTCCGTCGCAAGTGTCCTTTATGACCACAATAAAAACAATGCTTAGTATAAATATACGAAGTATGAGTTTTAATGATACCTCTTTGTGGATCCTCTTGCATTGGAGCACGACGAGTTTTCTTCTTCTTCTTCTGATCCTTGTTCAACGTTGTTGCTTTCTTGACATTAGCAGAAGTACTCTCTTTGATTTCTGCTGGTTGAACATTATTCTTAGGCTTGATAAACTTTTCTTATTTACAAGAAATAAGAGCATCGTTGTCATCAGTGGAAACCTCTGATTGAGAAGAATTTGTATCTTTAACAAATTTTACCTCTTTGCTAATATTTCAAGCATCTATTCCCTTATAGCCTAATCCTCGTGTATCACGATGATTTATACTTGCTTCTAACATTGAGTTTAAATTGTTTGATCTAGCATTGAAATTTTTAAGGTCCAAATTTTCTTCTTCCAACATCTTGATTTTATCAAGAGCACTGGCTAGATCAGCCTCAAGGCGTTTTTCTTGTGAGAGATATACACCTTCTTTCTCTTTAAAACTCTTTTGTTGAGAGTTATATCCTTGCATCAGATTCAACAAGTTTCTCTTCCAACAAATGAATTTTTCCAAGAGCAGCATCACGTTCCTCTTTTAACAGATCTGCTTGAGAGAGACTAGCATTTGATTTTTCTTCAAGACCCTGTATTTGTTGAAAAGTATCTTCCCTTTCCTTTTTGTGACTTTGATGCATCTTTTCAAAAACAATACGAATTGCTTTAGAATCATCACGATTTTTCTCAAATGCATTTTTGAGAGTAAACAATTTTTGTGAGTATTCTTCTTTCAGCAAGTTATGCTCTTCATTGAGATTTTCAAGCTTTAAAGTTAAATCTCGTTCTGTTTCAAGTGTTGAAAGAAGTTCATTAGAACAACTAAGAAATTGTTTGCTCAATTCCTTTAGTTCAGATGTTTTTACACTTGAAATTTCATCAGAAATCTCCAGTATAGAAATCAAAGACATCTCGTTATCAAAAAGATATTTTTCGGAGTCTGAATCATTGATTGCGAATACATGGCTTAACTTAATCTCGTCTATAGAACATTCAGACTTATTGTCAGAAGAGCAAGTAGAACTTGATGAAGAAACTCTTTTTAAGCATTTCTTAAAATCAAAACTTTCAACTTATTGCGATACGTTAATTGAGCCTTTCTTAAGTTTTCGCTCTCGCTTAACTTTGCCTTGGCCCATATCTTATAGGTTGGATCGCATCAAACACAGATTGTTAGATCTTTTCGTGTTTGCCTGCTCTGATACCAATTGAAAAGGCGAGGGTCCACAAATATACCTCAAGCTAAAACTTTTCCTACCTATAAGTCCTTTCTCCGAAAGTGATTTTCTATGGACTGAGTCGAGACAATACAACTAATCGGTTCACACTTCGTGTGATCGTCTACGGATACGAGATCGAGACAATACAACAACGAAGTATGTTTACTTGATATAAAGGTTCAGACTTAACCAAACACAATAGGATTGCTTATCAAGTAAATAGGAATTAACGTTTGAGTAATTTACTTTAATTATAATAAAACAATTATAATGCGGAAAATAAAAGAAAATGACACAACAAGATTTGTTAACGAGGAAACCGAAAATGCGGAAAACCCCCGGGACCTAGTACAGAATTGAATAATCTCAGGATTAAGCCGCTACAAAAAATTACACTTAACTTCGTATAGTTGAGACCAAGTAACTAACCCTATAGTTCACCTAGTTCTGTCTGTATTCCCACACCTCCGACTTATGAATAAGTCACGTACTTGGAACAATCCCTTTGGTTCGTATTCCAAACAGTAAAGGAACAAGAGATCTGTTTGGTATCAACTCTATTCAACCAAGTGATATGAGTCGGACAAAGGCTCTTCCGTTTATCTTAACAAAAACTCCTTCGTCGGGTCTAGATCTATCTTACGTTCAATAACCCAAAGGTAATCGATTAAGATTAAGTCAACAACACCTGTAATCCGAAGAACCATGTTGATACTGATCTACTAAATTAATCAATCCAATCTACCACAATCAAATCAACAATGGTGATAGGGGGTTGGCCTCCTCTGATTCCTCCGGCCCCTCGTCCTGACGGGGGAGTAGCAGCTACTCTTGTGACGACTTGAGGTGTTACACTTGAAGAAATGTTGGGGTTTGCGGCTTCTCTGGCTCTGGTTATGGGAGGTGTTACCGAGGGAATATCTTTTTCTCCGCTGGTGTTGGTGGTAGAGGACGTAGTTCCACGAGATGCATTGATCGTATTGACAGGTTGTACGGTAGCGCCACTGACAGGGACATCAACACCGAGGATGTTGTCAGTGCTAGTTCCATCGGAATTGGTCGCCGATCCAGACCTAAGATCCACCATTTTGAACTTTGAGAAAATTGAAATGAAATTAAAATTTGATCTTGCAACCGAGAGATTAATCTCCCGCTGTGGTCGCCAGTTGTTTTGGGGTAAAAACTGATTCTGCTGTTTTTGGTAATTCGGGGTGTGTTGATGAGAAACAAGTACAAACCCTAAACAAATGCACTGCACGGGAATGCTTTTAGGTTCGAGAAATCAATCTGTAAGACTCTGTCCTAAACCAAGAAATGGATGTTCCAGATTCAATTCGGTCACAAGGTGAAGGAGAAGGGTTGATCTTAGGGAAGGAAGCGGAGAAGGTGTTTGGGATCAGAGTGTTGAATTATGAAGGTGTGCATGTTTATGACTTGTGTATCATAAAATGGTTTTTGGCTACTTGTGTTGATAACACTTTTGTCCTTTTTAAAATATATTGAAAATCTATTTATACAAGTCATTAGAGCGCAACCCTGATCTCGTAGGAAGTGGAGGAAGTTAAGTAGTGGAGTAATGGAGTTGTGTAAGAGGTGGTGATCATTGCGTGACCACACCTTCACCCACTACTCATCATTACTAACCTTCTGTGTTTTCCTAACACGTTATCGTAATGGGCGCATTGCATGCCGCACGCGGTAAACCACCAGACCAATACCCCAGTAAGCATCCCCCAGTTTGTGATATGTTTGATGTATCGAACAAGTGAGTCAAGTTGTGGGACCCGCCGCGGGGAATAACATGGCGCTATTAGGTGAAACAACTAAGTTGTTTATAATGCCAATATAAAATATTGTATGTATTCGATGCATGTGAAACATCGCATTTAAGCATCTCAAACTAATCGATGTGTATGAAGCATTGTTGTTTTAGAGCCTGATTGAATAAGTCGCGGATAGGCGTTTTAAAGAAGACAGCATGATCGACCACCTTTGGGTGATCGTTTGAGAACCCCTACGGTCAAGTCATTATTTGGACGATCACCTCATGTGGAGGGATGGCCGGTCTTTACAATGTTTCTTTGCTTCTTTTCGAAAAACAAATCCACACCATCCAACTAGGTTAGTAAAGTTGGATGGACGAGTTGATTTGCGGCAGTTGCATACTGTCATTGACGCAACTTTAAGATTGAGGAAGTCGTGTGACCCACCCCACTTTGGGCGCGCGTTTCGAGGCATTGAGCCCTAGTTTGCGTAGGCCGGTTAATCACGTGTAAAGGTGGGTCCACAATGATCACGTTAACACCTTCGGGATCACTTAAATATAGATTTATGCCACTCGTTTAGGCTGGCGAAGATGGATGGTTGTGATCAATCTGCGACAGTTATGTACTGCCTTGACCTAAATTAGGGTTTTTGAACACAACACGTCTGCTCAAGTTTGTGCAAGCGGTCGAGCACCCTATAGGCTTGCCAAAGGCAAGTTGATCGTCCAAGGGGAAAGTGGGGCCGCCAATGACCATGTTGGCGCCTCTTTGATCATTCCAGGGAAGATCTCGGTCGTCCAACAAGGCTGGCAAAGTTGGACAGTTGTGATCGATTTGCGGCAGTAATGTCTTGCCGCAAACACCGATTAGGGCTTCAAAGCTGCCGTGTCTACCATAGTTCAATCGAACGACTTGGTGTGCTATCGACTCTCATGAGCAAGTCGATTGGTAAGGGATAATATTGGGTCGGTGGCGAACGCATTGGGATTTCCTTGATCGTTTGGAACGCGATCTAAGCCGTCCAACTAGGCTGGCGAAGTTGGACGGATATGATGACCCTTGAGACCGTTTTTTACGGTCTTAGCTCGTTCAACTCATTCTTGCACATCGCGATCACCCATGTTTGGGATCGGCGTTCAAAGCACTTTGCGGCTGAGGGAATGGGACTCGATCATCTAGGGCACTAGTAGGCCCGCCGGTAGTCACTGCGGTGATTGCCCAATTCTATTAGGAGTAAGCTATGCTTGTTAAATCATGCGGCCAAGTTGTGTGACCGTGATTGTTTCTAAGACTAACATTAATAGTATAGATTTTCTTTAAGAATAAATATGTGTTCAATCACGCCAACTTTAATTAAAAGTGTGTGAACACATCGATCTCTTTGTCAGAGAGATGCAACTGGTATGAGTATTTTTGTACAGATCCCAATACTAACACTTCGGGAGATTCATGCTACTCTGCTGAGAGTGAGCATTGATCGTCATGTCATGTCAGTATTGAGAGTTCTACTGGGAACATAGCATGGAAAAATATCAGGAGAGTCATGCATTAGTTAATAATGCTGGCATAAAATAAAATTCACAGAATACTTGGGATTATTACTGTGCGCACCATTCTGAATGAATTTCAAATATATTGAGTTGTTGAATACATGTGTAAAGAAAGAGGTTTGAGCACTCGTTATTTTCAAATGGCCTTTATTCCTTTGCAGGATCACGACGTTAAATATAGGGTTTTACGATTTTGACCCTGAACTAAAAACCACCATCAACATTAAGTCCCCTGCTTAGCACGTAACGATGACATTGTTGCGGGGAAAGCACTAGATGGTGACAGATAAAGAAATTCTCAAGAGGAATTCGATGCACATTACCAGGATAGAGACTGGATTGGTCATTGCGTAAGGCACGTTTCCTTTCAGCGCGATTATATTTTTCAGATAGATAAGTATCTACTTGATTGATATCCCGTATCTGGAGACTTTATACACGGCGAGTAGAGACTCATTTTCTTCTCGGGTCTTACTGATTTGTGGAATATAAAGAAGATGCTGGAGCCTTTTCTCATCACATGATTGCTTCTTTTCCTCGTTACAGGTATTGCTCCTTGTTCATTGTGCAGATTTTTGATTGATAATAACGATTTTATTTACCAGCTGTCGGTATGATCATAACATCCCTTTCTGCAGTGTATGATGGGAACTGCTGGTGATGATTACTCTTTTACTTCTCCAGAGAAGAGCTTCGAAGTCGACAAACCTGAGGCTAGCGCGTTCGAGGAGGTGATGGCCAAAATAGATCCTCCATTTCGTGAAGCTGATCGTGCCATACAGGGTATGTCTCTTCTGCAACTAAATTCGTTCGGGAGCGTGCTCAGGCTTTCTTGGCTTCGGTCGGCATGGAGGAAAAATGGAGACGCTGCGAAGCGTCTCAGCTGCCGAGTGCGAGAGCTGAAAGGTTTGCAGCTCGGCTAAAGCGGCGAAGGATCGAACATGAGCGGCCTTCCAGTGAAAACAAGTATGATTACCCTGTCTGTAATGGAGTCATCATCCTTGATTCTGACATGGACGAACCAGAGTATCCTCATAGGTTGTTGGGGCAGTTCCTGAGGGCGATGTCGAAGTTGATTCCGTGGAGGGTATCGAAGCAAACGCTGGAGGGAACACTGAAGTAGATGCTGAGGAGATCATGGTAGCGGCACCTGGGGAAGATGTTGAAGCAACTTTCAAGGATGATGTTGGCGCGTCTCCTGGAGGAAATATTGAAGCAGCTGTTGAGGGAGGCATTGAAGCAGTATCAAAATGGGAAGTTGATGCAGCTTCCAGGAAGGATGCGGCTTGTGATGAAGGCGTCGAAACAGCTTCCCATGGTTCCTGCGAAGTTGCTGTTGATCCTTCTGATGACTAGATTTCCCTTTGTTGCTTACTTTTATTCATCGTTGAACGCTTTCATGGTTTGTGGACATTCCTTTTTGTGCTTAGCGGCGACTGAGTTTAGGTTCGATAAAACAATGGTTCTTCTATTTACGCTATTTTGAGACCCAACTGTGACGCGTTCCATTAGGGGCATAATAGAACCTCCCCATTTCATCAATTCATGCATATAATCAGTGATGCATATACTGTCTCTGTGATAATTGCTCACGATCCCAAACAATGAAAGAGGATGTGATAATGAAAGCCAAAGATTAACCACAAACCTGTATTCCAGTTGGCAAAGTTTCACAAATCCCATTGTGGTGATGCCGCTTCATTGCTGGAGTAGGTCGTTCTTCCAGGCACTTATCCTAATAATCATACGAATCCCCTTTGCCCTTTCCTTCCTGCGTATAGGCCTTCAATGTTTTTTCGAAAGATGTTTCTTCCTTAAGGTTTTGTTTCTTCTAGTTTGGACTGATGGGTAATGAGGGTTTAGGTTTGCTCAATCCTTTGCGTCAAGATTCAGAGGCAAAGAGATTTCTAAAAGGAAATAATAGTTTGATTAACAATAATGAAACCCTAATTATGAATGCCAGCAGTGCAATCATTTTGGAGGAATTACAAATATTGCATGATAAAAAGGGAAATTGCTGAAGGAAATACTAAAGAGAACGCTGGAGGAAAAGGTAGCACAGCGTTTTAGGTATCGAGAACGCTGGAGGAAATGGTAGCACAGCATTTTTGGTATTTTAGGGTTCGAGCCATCGTGAGTAAATCGTCACGCCTTCCAATTTGTCAGCATTGATGAGCTTTCAGTAACCTCCTAAGATAATATCTGCCACCAGATATGGCTTATCTTCCCTTTCTGTAAGTGAATCAGACTGAGCGGTCACTTTCACTGTCACATCCCCAACTTGAAACGCGATCGCCTTCATTACTAAATCTCCAATTTGAAATGGGTTTGGGCGTTGTACGGCTACTTGATCCTTGGGCTTTCCGTCTTTGACCGAGACAACTTCTAAACTTTTAACAAAGCGTTTAAAAGAACCAGCATTCCATTCACATCTCCTAGTGGCGGATGGGTTGTTGATTGGAGCGAGTCCCCGAGACTTATCAGAAGGAGGAGTGACTGGTTGGCAAAAGGGTTGTTCGGTGAGACTTACTTGGGTTCGGAATCTTCTAACGTATGCTGACGGGCTCTCTCCAGGTAATTTCGTCACATTTGTGAGTGATTGATATGGCAGCAAATAGTCTTCGGGATTGGATGGTTTGTTGGAGATCCTCTTAGGTATAGACACCGGCAAAGGACAAACTCTTAACTTTGCTTTGTTGCAGTGCACCCATGAGCGCCCCAGAATCATATCATATTTCGGGTAATCTTTCACAATATAAAACTTACCACGTGTTAGAGCGTCTCCTATCTTGATCTCGATGTCGGTATACCCATAAGTGTCTCTGGACTCTCCTTCAGAATTTTTAATCGTGGTTGGGAAATGAACAACGTCCTGCTTCGAGATCTTTGTAGATTTCAGGGCCTTGACGGTGACGATGTTGAAATCAGATACTACATCAATCAACACGTTGTCGAACTCCACATCCTTCAAGCGAGCGACGGTTAGGAGTCCCCAGTTACATCTCGCGTTTCCTAGGAAGGATTGAGGCTCAGGAGCAACTTCCTTAAATGGAAACAGACGCTTGCCTGATACGACACGGTTAAGAGCCCCAAACATGTCTTGACGTTGTGCCTTAGAGAAATACAGAATTTCACACAACCGTTCCATCGTCGACTGCACAGTCTTGTGAACAGAGTCCCCAGAAATCATGCAACTCCTGACAGGAAGGGGGTCTCTGTTGACTCCTTCATTTCCAAGTTGAAGTTCTCTTGCATCCTCCTTCTCTTTGAAAATGCGCTTCAACTTGTTGCAGTCACTGGTTGGGTAATTGACAAACCTATGATAACGACAGTATTTGAGATTCAAAATTTCTTCTTATGTTGGTAGATGCCTAAGAGAAGGTAGCTTGATTGCATCATCTTGAATCCATGCTTCCAGTACTTCAATGACTTCGTCTATTGGAAATGGGAATTCTGGAGCATCCCCAGCTTCAGGAGTTTTAGCCGTGGCTTTCCGGGATGGGATCGTCTGCGATGGCGCTGCGCGTTTGGGTTGTTGCTCCGTTGCTGGAGCTTTCCTTTTCCCTCCTTCGCCTACCACGCTTACCGAAGGACCAGTGTTGTATTGCTTGTTGATAAGACGCCTGTTCCCTCGAGTTTCACGTGCATCCTCACCCCTGGACGGTCTGGTTCTTTCTAAAAGCGCTGGTGCGGTCGTAGCCGATCGCTAAACAGCTTCATGAAGTTCAGAGAACGTCTGGAAGCGCATATTTTCCAGTAAAGCACGATAGATGGGAACCATACCATTAATGCATGACTCTACCAATTGTTGTTCGGTCACGTTTGGATCGTGACAGTCCAAAGCTTGAATTCTGAATCACTTGACGCAATCGCTCGTATGCTCGTTGTTTTGCTGAAACATTCTTCCCAAGTCCGAGAAAGTAATTTGCTCGGACACAGAGAAATACTTCTAATAAAAGGTGGTGACCATCTCACACCAGTTATATATGTTGTTTGGTGCGATATTGTTATACCAGGTGTATGCTCGTCCAGTAAGAGATTTTGAGAATTCTTTCAGGCGGAGGACGTGATTGTATTCTTGTTCTCCCAAAGATTCCAGAAAATGATAGATATGTTCGCGAGCGTTACCAGTACCATCATAAAGGGAAAACTTAGGAGAGGAATATCCTCTCGGTAGGGTAACTCTCTGCACATCAGGAGGATATGGAGGTTGGTGCTGGTGCAGGTCCACCGAGTTTTCCTTGCCTCGATTTTGGAGAAGTCGTTCCAAATCCTCACGAGTGATGAAGTTGGGTGGATGGTTCCTTTCCCATGGACGTTCAGGACCAATACGGGCTTCTTCATCTAGGTAGGCACATCCTGCTGAAGATCTCGCGCCAGGCGTGTTGAAGGTACTCCTTGTTGGTTCCAGTGGATGTCGTGACTCTTGTGGATATCGTTTTGTTAATGTCTTGAGGAAAGTGAGTACCTCTTTCTGGGTCGAAGCCATGTCTGTCTGAGCCTTAACGAGAGTTTATTGCCTCTCCATCAAATCAACAATGGTGATAGGGGGTTGGCCTCCTCTGATTCCTCCGGCCCCTCGTCCTGACGGGGGAGTAGCAGCTACTCTTGTGACGACTTGAGGTGTTACACTTGAAGAAATGTTGGGGTTTGCGGCTTCTCTGGCTCTGGTTATGGGAGGTGTTACCGAGGGAATATCTTTTTCTCCGCTGGTGTTGGTGGTAGAGGACGTAGTTCCACGAGATGCATTGATCGTATTGACAGGTTGTACGGTAGCGCCACTGACAGGGACATCAACACCGAGGATGTTGTCAGTGCTAGTTCCATCGGAATTGGTCGCCGATCCAGACCTAAGATCCACCATTTTGAACTTTGAGAAAATTGAAATGAAATTAAAATTTGATCTTGCAACCGAGAGATTAATCTCCCGCTGTGGTCGCCAGTTGTTTTGGGGTAAAAACTGATTCTGCTGTTTTTGGTAATTCGGGGTGTGTTGATGAGAAACAAGTACAAACCCTAAACAAATGCACTGCACGGGAATGCTTTTAGGTTCGAAAAATCAATCTGTAAGACTTTGGCCTAAACCAAGAAATGGCCGTTCCAGATTCAATTCGGTCACAAGGTGAAGGAGAAGGGTTGATCTTAGGGAGGGAAGCGGAGAAGGTGTTTGAGATCAGAGTGTTGAATTATGAAGGTGTGGTTGTTTATGACTTGTGTATCATAAAATGGTTTTTGGCTACTTGTGTTGATAACACTTGTGTCCTTTTTGAAATAGATTGAAAATCTATTTATACAAGTCATTAGAGCGCAACCCTGATCTCGTAGGAAGTGGAGGAAGTTAAGTAGTGGAGTAATAGAGTTGTGTAAGAGGTGGTGATCATTGCGTGACCACACCTTCACCCACTACTCCATCATTACTAACCGCCCGTCTTTTCCTAACACATTCTCATAATGGGCGCGTTGCACGCCGCACGCTGTAAACCGCCAGACCAATACCCCAGTAAGCATCCCCTGGTTTGTGACATGTTTGATGTCTCGAATAAGTGAGTCAAGTCATGGGACCCGCCGCGTGGAATAGCATGGCGCTATTAGGTGAAACAATTAAGTTGTCTATGAAACCAATATAAAATATTGTATGTATTCGATGCATGTGAAACACCGCATTTAAGCAGCTCAAACTAATCGATGTGTATGAAGCATTGTTGTTTTAGATCCTGATTGAATAAGTCGCGGATAGGCGTCTTAAATAAGACAGCATGATCGACCACCTTTGGGTGATCGTTTGAGGACCCTACGGTCAAGTCATTATTTGGCCAATCACCTTATGTGGAAGAGGGATGGCTGGTCTTTACAATGTTGCTTTGCTTGTCTTCGAAAAACAAATCCACACCATCCAACTAGGTTAGCAAAGTTGGATGGACGAGATGATTTGCGGAAGTTGCATACTGTCATTAGCGCAACTTTAGGATTGAGGAAGCCGTGTGAACCACCCCTCTTTGGGCGCGCGTTTCGAGGCATTGAGCCCTAGTTTGCGCAGGACGGTCAATCACGTGTAAAGGTGGGTCCACAGTGATCACGTTAACACCTTCGGGATCACTTAAATCTAGATCTATGCCGCTCGTTTAGGCTGGCGAAGATGGATGGTTGTGATCAATCTGCGACAGTTATGTACTTCCGTGACCTAAAGTAGGGTTTTTGAACACAACACATCTGCTCAAGTTTGTGCAAGCGGTCGAGCACCTTATAGGCTTGCCATAGGCAAGTCGATCATTCAAGGGGAAAGTGGGGCCGCCAATGACCATGCTGGCGCCTCTTTGATCATTCTAGGGAAGATCTCGGTCGTCCAACAAGGCTGGAAAAGTTGGAAAGTTGTGATCGTTTTGCGGTAATAATGTGTTGCCACAAACACTGATTAGCTCTGGTTAAATCGAACGACTTGGTGTGCTATTAACTCCCACGAGAAAGTCGATTGGTAAGGGATAATATTGGGCCGATGGCGAACGCATTGGCATTTCCTTGATCGTTTGGAACGCGATCTAAGTCGTCCAACTAGGCTGGCGAAGTTGGACGGATATGATGACCCTTGAGACCGTTTTTGACGGTCTTAGCTCGTTCGAGCCATTCTTGCACAACGCGATCACCCATGTTTGGGATCGGCGTTCAAAGCACTTCGCGGCTGAGAGAATGGGACTCGATCGTCTAGGGCACTAGTGGGCCAGCCGGTAGTCACTGCGGTGATTGCCCAATTCTATTAGGAGTAAGCTATGCTTGTTAAATCATGCGGCGAAGTTGTGTGACCGTGATTGTTTCTGAGACTGACATTAAAAGACTAGATTTTCTTTAAGAATAAATGTGTGTTCAATCACGCTAACTTTAACTAAAAGTGTGTGAACACAGCGATCTCTTTGTCATAGAGATGCAACTCGTATGAGTATTTTTTTGCAGATATCAATACTAACACTTCGGGAGATTCATGCTACTCTGCTGAGAGTGAGCATTGATCGTCAAGTCATGTCATTATTGAGAGTTATACTGGGAACATAAAACGGAAAAATATCAGGCGAGTCATGCATTAGTTAATAATGCTGGCATAAAATAGAATTCACATAATACTTGGGATTACTACTGTGCGCACCATTCTGAATGAATTTCATATATACTGAGTTGTTCAATACATGTGTAAAGAAAGAGGTTTGAGCACTCCTTATTTTCAAATGGCATTTATTCCTTTGCAGGATCACGGCGCTAAATATAGGGTTTTACGATTTTGACTCTGAACTAAAAACCACCATCAACATTAGCAAAGAGAGAATGATGTCTCAGCAATCCAAGTGTTTGTGAAAGATGAATAGCATGCTCTTCCATGGACTTACTATAAATCAAGATATCATCAAAAAAAAAAACTTCCTTAAAA
This sequence comes from Papaver somniferum, assembly GCF_003573695.1. Lineage (NCBI taxonomy): Eukaryota > Viridiplantae > Streptophyta > Magnoliopsida > Ranunculales > Papaveraceae > Papaver > Papaver somniferum. The sequence goes on along the minus strand of NC_039365.1, from coordinate 121,419,533 downwards.
ATGGTTGAAATATAGTGTTCATCAAGGACTGAAAAGTAGCAGGAGCATTGGTTAAACCAAATGGCATAACTCTGAATTCATAATGTCCTTGATGGTTTCTAAATGCAGTTTAATGGATGTTAGCTAAATCCTTCAAGATTTGGTAATAACCAGATTTCAAGTCAATCTTAGAAAAAATGGTTGCACCATTGAGTTCGTCCAACAAAGCATCAATTAAGGGAATAGGAAACTTATCTTTAATTGTCATGTCATTGAGTTTTCTATAATCTACACAGAATCTCCAAGAGCCATCTTTTTTCTTGATCAATAGAATAGGTGATGCAAAAGGGCTGTGACTTTCTTGTATAAATTTATCATCCAATAGCTCTTGTACCAACTGCTCCACCACTTTTTTTTATAAATGAGGACATCTATAGGGCCTTTGAGATACAGGTTTAGAGTTGGGATTTAAAGATATTTTATGATCCAATGCCCTTTGAGGAGGTAATGATGTAGGTGCAGAAAAAACATCTGAGAAAGACTCCACAATGGTAGCAATGCTAGGGTGAATTGGTTCTAAGGGTACAACTGATATAAGAAAAAATTGACCAATAAATGCAGGGGTATTGTCTTTAATGAACTGAAGGAAGTTGTTACCACTAATCATATTGCAAGTGGGAAGACAAGAGCTTCCCTGAAGAGTAATGTGTTGGCCCTCATCAAAGAAGGAAATCCTGAGCTCAGCCAAATTGAACATAACATCACCAAGTTGTTTCAGCCAATCAACTCCCAAAACCATGTCGCAACCTCCAAGTGGTAAAATGCGCAAATCACTGAAAAAGTTGTATCCCTGCATATCCCAGGCTAGCTTAGGACAAATACCTTTACTGATGGTAGTGTCGACATTAGCTACTGTCACTAGCATGTGACCCGTAAGAGAAACTGGTAGTTGTAATTTCTCGGCCAACTTGGCATCCACAAAGTTGTGGGTACTACCAGTATCGATTAATATGAAGATATCTCAAGACTTTAAATGGCCAGGAACTCGAATTGTATTCTGTGTAACCAACTCTGTCACTGCATGAAGCGAAATCTCCATAGGAGAATCCAAAGACGATGTTGATGGAGAAGAGGTATCATCTTCTAGTTCTTCAACTGATGAAGGAGAACCATTGTCTTCAGAAGCTACCAATATAAATAACTGTTGTGTCTTGCAAATGTGTCCATGTTTATAAAATTCATCGCAATTGTAACATAATCCTTTTTCTCTTCGAACCTTCATCTGAGCTGAAGTTAGTCGTTTAATAGGAGGAAGGGAAGGTTCCAATTTAGTGGGTGTTGTGGGGAGAGTAATGAATGGATTAGAATTAGAGAATGGTGGTTTTAAAGACCAATCTATAGATGGTTTAAACATTTGAACAGGTTGGCGAATCTCATCCTTGAGGCCACTGATAAAACTCATTGTAAAGTAATCCTATGACAAACTTGGATTATGAGCTTTCATTAAAGCTTTCAGGGATTCATATCTATCAAAATACTCCTCTACAGTTGTGAGTTGAGACAATTTATTAAAACTAGCCACATAGTTATCAGAAGCAACGTCCTCAAAACGGCAACAAATATCAGTACAAAGTTGAGACCAATCTATATATGTTTTACCTTCTTGATAATCGATAAACCATGAATCAGCTCTACCATCAAAATGGATAGATGCAAAATCGACTATATGGATATCATCAATCATGTTCAACTGAAAATATATATTACACTTACGATCCAACATCTGGATTACTACCATCAAATCTAGGAAAATCAATCTTAGGATGTCGAGAGAATTTACCAGATTGAGTGATCAACGCGTTTAGATTAGGAGGAATAACTGCATCATGGGATGAATTTGGATCAAGAATATCATCATTCGATTCATCCATGGGAATACCAAATCGGAGACAGAATAAGGAAATAGTGGATAGTGATTCCTTTACAGGCATTATCTGAGCAGAGAAAGAATGGAATTCAGAAGTGAGGTTCTTAACCGATTCTTCTAAAAGAAATAATTTGTCTGAATGAGCTTGCAACTGGATAGCTGCATCTTTTACTGTGGAAACCTTGTCTACTCCTCCGGCCATGGTGTCGGTAATCAGAATCGGGACTGGCTGATACCAATTGTCATGAAAAAATTTGCAGATTCAATTACCAACAATAACCTACTCTCCTATTTAAGGAAGAGCCTTTCAATTTCTTGATTAAAATCAACTTATCTCTCTTATAAAAGTATCCAGCCAATAAATAGCCGCAAAGACACGCATTTCACCCATTGGGTGATAACAAAGCTACTAATTACACCCCTTGGGTGGTATTAACAAAGCAGGTGCCATAAAAAGACTTAAGCTAAATGGGTTCTATCAAAGATAATGGGCTTACAAGGCCACCAAACCCATGACAGAATTAGACTTCTAATGACCCCTTTAGTTAGATGACAATTACATTCCCGATGTTTGTTGTTGTCTCATTAAAAACCGTGCCGAGTAACAAAACCCTGTGGGAAAAATAAACCTCGGTGAAGGAAAATAGTGCAACACACCATTATATCCCCCCCTGATGACAGACAATTTTCATTAGTCTGATGCAGTCAAAATGAGTTTATCACACTTTACTTTGGTGACTTGAATGTTTATAAGACCCTGTTGTTGATTCTGGAAGTTACGTTGCTTAACATACTATCACGTTTCATTTCTTTGATTCAGATTTTCAGTAATATCAACGCGATCTTCATGTCTTCAACGTTCAACATACTTGATGTTTTTAGTGTTGTCTCGCTAAAAACCTTGTCGAGTAACAAAACTCTTTGGGAAAAACTATTCTCGACCGAAGGGAAAAAGAGTACAACGCATCTTCAATTTCGAAGTAAAATATATCGACATCATATCCTTGGATTCTCCACTTGATGTCAGCATCTCCCCATGATTACTTTCAGAGTTGTTCCAGACAGTTCCTTTAGTCATGTACTTTTCGAAACTGAATATCGGTAATGACTTACAAAATAGTCTACCATATCTATCCCTGATTACTTTTGTTTGAGAAGAAATTATTATGCCTTCATAATCAACAACCTTTGGATTGCAGTTCCTTTAGCATTCCTTTTTATGTCTTGCCAGGGAAAAAACAAACTCATGTCAATGGTTACTTTTAAGTACATGATTACATTCAATGTACCATTTCAACGACGTTGCGTTAGCACTGAAGTATATCTAGCTAACAAGTTCCATGAGGATGTAAAATTTAATCGAGTATAGTTCTATACTAAGTAAAAAAATGCGTATCTTGTACTTGGATATGGGAATTTCATCTCCAACGCATCTTCGTCATCTTCCTTTAAACGAAATGGTCACTTACTTACATTTGTACCTCAACTAATCATGGGAGTGCTATCAGGATGCATGCCTTTATTAAATTTCCTGACAACTTTAGAAATATGCAAACTGGTGGAATAATATACCACAAACTCAGTATTCGGTCAAGATTTCCCCATATTTTTCATATCAAATTCGGATTTCAAATAGATTTTAAGGTGTCTTGTTACATCAAGAGTACCCATCATGTTTGTACCATCGACATAGATAGCTACAATTCCAAATCATGAACTTTATTGTGAATACGCAAGGAAAAATAACTTACTTGTCTATCCCTTCCAAATCAAATAGCCACTTAGACGTGAAAAAGCGGGGTACAACAACCACACCCAATATTTCTATTAGCAATCTGTACGGACTAACTCCAGTATACTTTTAAGAGAATCAACTAGACAGTCAGACTCAATCTTAATAAAAAGTATATCAAAGAGTTATATCTCACTTTCTCGATTCAGTACTTACTGAAACAAATAGAAATCTGCAAGCCTAATTGAATACAAGAGAAATCAGTTGAACGGTACCAAAGACCAATGTTCAAGGATCAATCAATTTCAATCAACAACTAAAGGTTGGATTTCCAAATTGATCGATTCAACGCTCAACCTATGATATTTCAATTATATAACAAAATATAATGCGGAAAAGAAATAACACAGACACCAGAAGTTTTGTTAACGAGGAAACCGCAAATGCAGAAAAACCCCGGGACCTAGTCCAGATTGAACATACACTGTATTAAGCCGCTACAGACACTAGCCTATTACAAACTAACTTCGGTCTGGACTGTAATTGAACCCCAATCAATCTCACACTGATCCAAGGTATGGTTACGCTCCTTACGTCTCTGATACCAGCAGGATACTACGCACTTGATTCCCTTAGCTGATCTCACCCACAACTAAGAGTTGCTACGACCTAAAGTCGAAGACTTTAATAAACAAATTTGTATGACACAGAAAAGTCTACGATAATAGATAAATCTGTCTCCCACATAAATACCTACGAGTTTTTTCCCGTCTTTTGATAGATCAAGGTGAACATGAACCAATTGATAACCCGGACTTATATTCCCGAAGAACAGCCTAGAATTATCAATAACCTCACAATAATCTTAATCGACTAGCGAAAGAAGATACTGTGGAATCACAAACGATGAGACGAAGATGTTTGTGATTTCTTTTATATCTTGCCTATCGGAGAAATCAATCTTAAGTCAATCTTACGATTGTACTTAGTACGATAGAAACATCAATACAACTACAAGAAAGCAATATCGGTTTGGCTTCACAATGCCAATGAAGTCTTCAAGTCGTTAACCTATAGGGTCTCGGTAGAAACCTAAGGTTAAAGGAGAATCGACTCTATCTTATACAACTAGTATCACACAGGAGGTGTGGAGATTAGGTTTCCCAGTTGCTAGAGTTCTTCCTTATATAGTCTTTCAAATCATGGTTTGCAATCAATGTTAGCTTAGTAACAAAGCATTCAATATTAACCGTTGGATGAAAACTTGATTAGATTCAAGCTAATATATTCCAACCGTTAGATCTAAACTTAGCTTGTTACACACAAATGAAATGCATGTTTTAGGTTTGTGTAATTGTACCCAAACATGTACATCTAGTTGGTTCAACAGTAGTTAACCAAATGGTTAGCCATATGAGCACTTTCATATTAACCATATTCTTCTTTACCATAACTAGTTCAAATGAATCAAATGAACTAGTTAGAGAGTTGTTCAATTGCTTAGATCTTATAGAAGTATACAAGACACGGTCGAAGCAAAAACGATTTGATTCGCTCGAATCGATTCATGAACTTTATAGCCACGGTTTGCAAACTTGCATTCCTTAGTTTATATAAGTTTAAGTTAGTGAATAATCGTTTTTAGAAAATAACCAACTTAAGGAAGCGGACTTAAGTACCCGGAATAAGTTTGTTTTCAGTTCACAAAATCCAGCAGAAATTCTCAGGATGAGAACTTCCGACAGTACGCGGACTTTAGTTCCAGTTTTCCTGAGCAGCAAAGTACGCATACTTTGGTTCAAGGAATAAGGACATATACATGTATGAGTTACCTCACAATTCTTACATCCAACAATGGTTATATAATCTAAACTCCCATTTCAATCATTGAAACATTCTTAGAGGACATTATATAGTTGTTGTTCACAAACTATTTTTCGTCAAAGCCATTTTCAAGTAATTGGAACTTATATGACTTTCGTCACTAGTAAAGATGAACTTGGACAAAGCTAAAGCTTACCAACACATATTGCGATATAAACTCGGCTCGAAATAGCAAATATGTATAATCATAGTCTATATAGCAAAACGACTTTTGTCTCAAGATAGGAGATAGAGTAGATATACTTTCGAGTGATAGATAAGTTCAAGTATCCACATACCTTTTAGTCGATGAAGTTCCACCAGTTCCTTGAGTAGTTCTTCGTCTTGCATAATGATCGTCATGGAGTCTTGAGCTCAACTACACTTTTTATCCTAGTCAGAGACTTAACTAATAGTAGGCTAGAACTCAAGACTTATAGTTTCAATCACTAACATTGAAAAACATGCTTGAGATAGCAACCATGCGAGTTCGACCGAGCAGTGCTCTAACAGGACGGGTATACCACATCCGCCTGATTGTTTTTACTATAAGTGAGCGTTCTATCTAACTGTAAATGTACTCTGTGGTTTAGAGTCACTTGATTTGGGTAACAAAAGGCTATCAAGTACTTTTGTAAATATATTATATCTCTTGATTCTTTCAGAGATACGTAAAAACCACATACATATGCTGCATTTCAAATCATTTTAAAACTACCAAGCTAACTGAGTAGCAGAACAATATGAAGTTCATTACAAGAGAATAATTCCAGGTCTTTGTGAGAAACATCGCGCCACAAGGCGAGTTTTTATACTTTAAGACTGTTTTCTTCTCATTATGCTCTGTGACAAATTAATCATGTATGTCCAATAGGCTTTACACTTGGTTGGTTAGCATTACCACACCAAATACCTGTATATTTGTGAAAGAACCAAGTTCTACATGGATTGTATGGCCAAATATGCTCTTCGTTGAAATTTAGCAATAAGAAGCTTGGTTCGATCTCATATTGCTCTATTTCCTTAAGCAATTATATATGAAATTAATCATCAATATGATCGCATGATCTTTCAATTGACTCGTGTGCGTTCTCATAATCCACTTGGGATGTCTTTATTCTCTAGAATCATTAAACTTCGGAGCGTCCTCCAGTTTGATTCATGGACATATTCAGAGACAATCTTATGAGATGATTTCTGATGATATAAATAAGTTTTGCCTTCCTCACCTACTTCCTTTCTAAGTGAGGATTGATCGAACCAAGTGGTCTCTCCAACTTCCTTTATGGAGCCACGACCTCAACCACACTTCCACTAAGTGTAGTTGCAACACCTTAGTATATGGTGTATCTACCTTATTGAGGATTTCTAACCTTGCAGGTAGGTTTGCAGCTGGTATGTGTGATCTCATCACTTTATCGACATCACATTCTGAAAATCGATTATTCTTTCACTTCACATTTACATTTGTGGAGTACAAGAATCAATATGAGACATAGTGGGAACACACCACGATAATTCTTGTCGTTCCCTTAGAAAATACTTTTTCTTATCTCCCTCTAACGACAGGAAGACTGTCTCATTAAAGTGATAACCCGCAAATCTAGTGGTGAAAAATCTCCTGCCAAAGGTTTTAAAATACAAATAATTGTTGAGAGTAAATATCCAAAAAAATTACTTAATCATTTTCGTGACCTATCATAGTACGATGTGGACTCGTAATGGCACATATATAGTGCAACCAAAAATGCGTAAGAACACAAATGTCATGCTTTAATTCAGTTACCAACCGGTACGCAGAAAAGGTTGACTAATATTGGGTTCTAAAACAAATTAAGTAAAGATGCTCGTAATATTGCATATCCCCAAAGCAATAAAAGGCAGGTTGGTACGCATAACCTATTCCTTAAACACCATTTGTAACCTTTGATGGTAGCCTCTGCGAGACCATTGGGTATAAGATGCTCTATATTGATCATATTAAACATGCAATATTCATGAAGTCCTTTTGATGTAAACTCTCTAGCATTAACAAGGGTGGTGAGCCTTTGCACCTTTCATTGTGTAAATATGTTCTAGGAGTTTTACAAAAATTAAACGCATCGTTTGTTATGAGCAATAACTGATTCAATGTGTCGAATCATCCTCCAGAGCCATAATTACTTGAATGGATATATGTTCACTAACAACACTGTATTTCTTTGAAGAATGAGTTATTTACCATTTGCATCTAAGTAAAATAGGACGGTCTCAATCATGTTTTACTAAAGAAAGACTTTGTAAGATGAGTGACGTGCTTTCTTACTCTAAAGCATAATGGGGAGAGGTAGTGCAAATCTAGTAACTTTAGAAATCACTGATTGTGATAGATGCCATAACTTCGCATTCTATTAGTTCATTGTCTTGTACTCTCAAATGAAGTGATGCCCGTGTTAGTAATTTCAAAACGGAATATCGTGTCACAACCAATGTGCCTTATGGTTATGTCAAAGTCTTTATGAATCAATCCCAATCAGTTTATTGTTGGGGTTAATATGGATTCAATAATTCAAGTTCCAGTGATCTACAATTCACTAGATTGACACATTAATTTTCTAAGAATATGCTTCCTTCCATATTCATTAGAAATAATTTAGAGATGCAATCAAATCCATTCTCACTGTAAGTTTCCCAAAAAAAAAAGTAGGTAATAGTTCACGCATGAACACCCTTTGCACTTAATAAGATTTGATTAGCCCTTAGTACATACAGAGCTTGGACATTGAGTCTTGAGAGATTTAATAAGTGGTGTGGCCTTATTACGTAACAAAAGTCGGATTTAACTCAATTACTTTAGAGTGATGTATGTTACGTTTCATCCAGATATATATCAAGTGCTTTAGAAAATTTATTTCTCTTGGGAATGATGTACTTTTCATTCCATAAGGACAGACATCTGATCTAGTTCAAATAAATAGTCAATTGGCCAGGCAAAGTTTTTTTTTTCATTAAAGTTGATGTCTAAAGTATGACCTTCTCATGGAAAATGGTTTCTATTATGGTACCTATGACCGGTCCAAACAGTTAAGCACAACAATTGCATTATACTGAAGTTGTATCCTGGCAGATGGAGCTGCACAGTCCGACGATGTAGCACCAATATGGCTGAGACAAGAAAGAATACTTAGAAAATGCAATACGACGCGATAGTGTTTCATATCCTTATTTAGAGTTATCCCATCTCAAGGAAAGAGTAAAGGATGAAATGTGAAGTCATGAGATGACTTTGGTATCGTTTCAAGCATTGGCCAAGGCTTGGACAACGCATATGCAACAATAGCGTTGCCAAATGTGTCATTGGTGATTATTGCTCGCCAATAAGGATGCAAGTGATGCATATGAAGCATGAAGTTGAATTAAGCAGGTCAATACTCAGTTGGCATGATATTTGGGTGTTGGCATCCAAATAAGCTAAATGCAGGATCGGGATGAATGAAGGGCAACCATTGCCAGATACTTGGCAGAAGTTCAAGTTGAATGAAGCACAACCATTTTCGAACACTAGGCGTAGGCCAAGAGTGAGTAAAGCACAATCATTGTCGAATATTAGCACGGTTCAAAGTTCAGTAAAGCACAATGATTTTCGGACTTGAGTTCAAGCTGTCTGTTGCGAGTGTGTGTGCATCACACGCATGCTAAAGTGAAAGAGAAAGTTAGAGACGGTTATAAAGTGGCTTTATAACCGAGTTTGGTATAACCTAACCGTTTGAGACAAGTGTGGCACCATTCTACACGCCAACACTAAAGTTAGCAGTTAAAAAGTAAGACTGGCGGTTAGGGGAACTGCCTATGGACATATAGTTATTCATAAGGCGTGCAAATATGTTGCATACGGACTGGCCTTGGTTCTTGGCATTATAAATAGCTAGAGAACCCTTGCATATGAGAGTTGTTCAATAGTTCAAGTGTTGAGGAACCACATTGTAGTAGAGAGTAAATTCTGTGTTAGGCTTAGAGAATAAGCTTGTAAGTCCATTGGTTGGACGAGTTTTGTATCTTCCCCTTAAGCTAATAAAAGAGAGTTTGTTGGCTTGTGTGTTTTGCCTTATATCTCGTTGATTCGATAATACTCCCTAATTCTGTGAAGCATAATCATGGCACTAACCCCTTTATAGTATGGGATACATTGCCGGTGAAGAGAAAATCTAAGCAAGTCTTTTTTGTTGCATACTCAAGGTAGAGCTGGTTGTTTCCATAGGTGCAAACTTATAAGGCTGAAATACGAGTGGGTGATAAGAGATCACTGAACCACTGAATTTTCGGGTTATACTTTCGCAAAAAATTGCTTGGAGCATTTGAAGGTGTGACAATTCGGGTCTTAGAGCACATATTGCTCTGTTTTGGCTTTGTTTTTGGAAGATTTTATTCTGATTTGCTTGAGTTTAGTTGTTGAAATTGCTAGAGATAATGGCTGGTAAGAAGAGTATGTTGGATGCCTTAACTGATAGGGTGGAGGACTTGGAAGAAAAGATTGGCGATGAGTGCGTCATCCTAACAATGTCAATTATAATGCAACAGTGTTGGCTCGCATTCAGGCTCTTGATGAGTGCGCTGCTGATATGCTGGAGTCAAACCAAGCAGCAACTAAGAAGCATGCTGATTTGGAAGGCCAAATCGCTGCTGTTAAGACCATGTTCAAAAATTCCTTGAAAGAGCTAACTGATGAATTATGCATCTTAAGGAGAATGGTGAGTACGATTGGTTCGGATCATGCTACTGCGGGTGGTAATGGCAGTGACTTTACGAAGATTAAAGTCCCAGAACCTAAGGCACTTTCTGGTGCAAGGGATGCGAAGGCATTGGAGAATTTCATGTGGGTTCAAGGCCGCCAGAACCCTGAAAGAGCAAAAGGTTACTCTCGTTAGCATGTACCTGGAGGGTGATGCGAAATTGTGGTGGAGAACTAGAACTGATGATGACCTTACTGTTGGTCATCCAGTCATCGTGACATGGGATGTCATGAAAGAAGGATTAAAGGGTCAATTCTTACCAAGCAATGCGGCCTGGATAGCCAGAGATAACTTGTGTAAGCTACGGCATACCGGTAAACCACAGGAATACGTGAAAGAGTTTTCGTCTCCGATGTTAGATATTCGCAACATGTCTGAGGAAGACAATTTGTTTAATTTTACATCTGGTTTGCAAGCATGGGTGAAGCGATAAGGTAGGGTGCCAAAGACCTGCCTTCGGCCATTGCGATCTTGGACAAACCTGTTGATTTTAGGTCAGTTAATATCTCAACTGATGCTAATAGGAAGGGCAAGGATAAGAAAGGCCAGAAGAAGAAGAATGATGGAAGTAGGAAAAGTTCTGAGTCTAAAGAAAAGAACTATCAAAGGGATGATATTCAGGTCGTGAAGAACAAAGGTGGTGGTTGCTTCCTATGCAAGGGTCTTCACCTTGCGCTTGATTGTCCTAAGAGAGAAAAATTATCCGCAATAGTCACTGAGGGCAGTGGCGATAAAGAAGAAACTGATAGAGTGAAGCATGTTAATCCTATTAAACTATGCAACATAGTAGCAAAAAAGGCAGAAACACATCATGGGCTAAGTGGCGCTGGCCTGGTTTATGTGAAAGTTGGCATTCACAATCATCGACTCTGGGGCATAGCCGATACAGGTGTTTCACACGCTGTTATGAGCTTGTCGATGGCAGAGTACTTGGGTTTGGACGTATATCAGGATGATCACTGCATGAAGACAGTGAATGATATAGCTAAGCCAATAAAGGGGATGGTTGTGGAAAAAGTTGAAGTGGGAGAATGGTGTGGCCAAGTCAGTGTAATGGTGATGCATCTCAATGACTTTGAGATGATCATTGGTAACAACGTTTTCAAGAAAGCATAGGCAACAATGATGCCTCACCTTGACGGGATTTTCATACAAAGTCCAAGTGCACCTTTTTTCGTGAAAGGTGTAAGGAAAGTTAGTCCGGTTAACATGAAGTGTGATAAAGGAAAGGCAAGTGAGTTTGATCATGTCCGCTCGTTCGAAGAAAGCTATTTTGGGATAAAAATTGATTCAGCTGTTTTTGGTAAATTTTGGGGGTGTGGTGATGAGAAACGAATTCAAACCCTAAACAAATGCACTGCACGGGAGTACTTTTGTATTCGAGAGATCAATCTGTAAGACTCTGGCCTAAACCAAGAAATGGTCGTTCCTGATTCAATTCGGTCACAAGGTGAAGGACAAGGTTTGATCTTAGGGAGGAAAGCGAAGAAGGTGTTTGAGATCAGAATGTTGAATTATGAAGGTGTGGTTGTTTTATGACTTGTATCAGAATATGGTTTTTGGATACTTGTGTTGATAACACTTGTTGTTTTTGAAATAGGTTGAAAACCTATTTATACAAGTCATTGAGTGCACCCTGATCTCGTAGGAAGTGGAGGAAGTTAAGTAGTAGAGAAGTGGAGTCGTGCGGAAGGTGGTGATCATCGTGTTTACGTTATGAAGGAAGACTGGTCACACTTTCACCCACTACTCTCTTTACTGTTAACTGTCAGTCCTAACACTTTCTCGTAAATAGGCGTGTTGCACGCCGCACACTGTAAACCGCCAGACCAATACCCTAGTGAGCACACCCCAGTTTGAGACATGTTTTATGTCTCGAGTGAATGGGTCGAGTCATGAGACTCGCCGCTAGAATCAGCTGAAAAAGCGGGGATCTAACACCACCACCCAATATTTTGCTTAGAAATCTGTATAGACAAACTCCGAAACACTTTCTAGAGAATCAACTAGACAGTCGGACTCAATCTAGGTAAAAGTATCTCAAGGAGTTAATATCTCAATCTCTCAATTTAATATTACTCAAGCAAACTGCGAGTCTCAATTAAAGAGAGATAACTTGGATGGTACCAAAGACCAATATCCAAGGATCAGTCAATATCAATCAACAACTGTTAGGTAGGACTCTCCAATTGATTGATCTAACGCACAACCTGTATTATTTTAATTATAAAGATAAAACAATATAATGCGGAAATTGAAATAACACAGACACCAGAAATTTTGTTAACGAGGAAACAACAAATGCAGAAAACCCCCGGGACCTAGTTCAGATTGAACACACTGTATTAAGCCGCGACAGACACTAGCCTACTCCAAGCTAACTTCGAACTGGACTGTAGTTGAACCCCAATCAATCTCCCACTGATCCAAGGTACAGTTATGCTCCTACGCCTTTGATCCCAGCAGGATATTGCGTACTTGATTCCCTTAGCTGATCTCACCCACAACTAAGAGTTGCTACGATCCAAAATCGCAGGCTTTAACAATAAACAAATCTGTCTCCTACAGACCAGTCTTTCAAATGATCAATCTGTCTCCCACAGATAAACCCTAAAGGTTTTGTTCCGTCTTTTGATAATAATCAAGGTGAACAGGAACCAATTGATAATCCGGTCTTATATTCCCGAAGAACAACCTAGATTAATCAATCACCTCGCAACAATCTTAATCGTATGGTAGCGAAACAAGATGTTGTGGAATCACAAATGATGAGACGAAGGTGTTTGTGATTACTTTTTATATCTTGCCTATCGGAGATATCAAATCTCAAGACAATCAATATGATTGTACTCGTACGATAGAAGATGCAAGATCAGATCACACAACTACGATAAAAGTAGTATCGGACTGGCTTCACAATCCCAATGAATTCTTTAAGTCGTTTAACCCGGTTTGAGAAAAGAAAACCAGAGGGTTAAAGGAGAATCGACTCTGGTATGAAAACTAGTATCACATGTAAGGTGTGGGGATTAGTTTTGCACAATACTAGATATCTCCTATATATAGTTTTTCAAATCAGGGTTTTGCCTTGGTTACAAAGCAAACAATATCCACCGTTAGATGAAAACCTGATTTAGATTCAAGCTAATATTTCTCAACCGTTAGATCGAAAACTTAGCTTGTTATACACACTTGAACTACACGCCTCTAGGTTTGTTAACCGTACCCAAACGTGTGTACTGTTGGTTCAATAATAGTCAACCAAAAGGTTAGCCATATGAGAATTTCATATCAACCATGTTCTTCTTCACCATAACTAGTTCAAATAACTCAGATGAACTAGTTAAGAGCGTTGTTCAATTGCAAGGAAATATCATGTAATACCCAAGACACAATTGAAGCAAAGATGATTTGATTCACTTGAATCGGTTCATGAACTTTTATAGCCACGGTTTGCAAACAGAATTCCTTAGTCATTATAAGTTTAGGTTCAGAAATCATCTTCAGATATGTAACCTTTCTCAAGTTCGCAGACTAGGTTCGCGGACTTAAGCAACCGGTAGAGTTTACAAAGTCCAGCAGAAAATCTCGGCAAAGACTTTCCGCCGGTTCGCGGACTGGGTTCGCGGATGCAACTAGTTCGTCAACTCCAGCAGATTCTCTCGGGATGAGAAGTTCGGCAGTTCGCGGACTGATTTCGCGGACTTGGCTCACGCCATTCTTCGGTTTCTCTTGATCAACAAAGTTCGCAAACTTTGGTTCAAGGAATAGGACTTATACATAAATATGTTTCCACAATAATGTTTATGTCCACCATTAGTTATGTAATCTAAACTCTCATTTCAATCATTGAAACATTCTTAAAGGACGTTATATAGTTGTTACACCATTTCTCGTCAAAGAAATTTTCAAAGTGATTGAAACATATCATGACTTTCGTCACTAGGTAAAGATAAACTTGATCGAAGCGAAAATTTTACCAACACATATTTCGAGATATAGATAGGCGAGGTATACTCGGCTCGAAATACCAAATGTGTATAATCCAGTCTATATATATAGCATACGACTTCTTGTCTCAAAGAGTAGGAGATAGAGTAGATAGACTTTTGAGTGACAGATAAGTTCAAGTCTTCACATACCTTTTTGTCGAGAAGTTCCACCGGTTCCTTGAATAGTTCTTCTTCTTGTATGATGAATCACCATGAAGTCCTTGAGCTCAACTACACTTTTCTATCCTAGTCCGAGACTTAGCTATTGATGCGTGTCGTAACCAAAACAAATTAATTAATATTTTTCCACCTAATTAACAAGTAATATAGTGTATTTAAGTTCGTTCCCACGAGGAGCAAGAGGTTTTAGTTGTTTAGTTGTCACAAAAAGGGGGTTTTGGTTTTAGATTTTAAAAACAAAATAAATAAATAAATAAAGCAATTAAAAGTTTAAGTTGAAATCTATAAGAGAGATTAGATCAAGGAATCCTTCTTCATTGCAAAATAATAAATCAAGTTATGTTCTTGTCCACTTTTTATTAGTCACAGATTATCACTAACCGCAGGTAAATCAGGTAGCTCATTGCTAAGCCCCTAAATCCCTAGTATCACCGGATACGGAAGTTCTCGACTACCGGATTGTATTCACCAAACCACCTAGTAGTAGCTCACTCAAGATGTCATTTAGTTAAATGCATTAATATTTATGAATTTATTAGGTTGATATTAGTAGTTAGACTCTTAGCTCAAGGTCTACTTGCTAACGTTGTTTCCACACACAATTGCTCCACGGAATCCCTCCGCAAGGTCTCGTGTTTGCTACTTGTGTAAGAGTCAAGAAACGATTACTTATCCCCTAACTTTCACTAGCTTTAGATTAATTAACAAATCAATTTAGTTGGCCACCTAAATAATCTATCAATCAACCATGAATGTATAAACATTCCTATTAGTAAAAACAAACGATAATCATGTGAAAAACTTCAAAGTAGATTTAAAAAAAAAACTCAAAACATGTTAAGAACTAGGAATTCATCCTCAATCAATAAGAAAATTAGCTACTCATGTTTTTGAAATTCACACAAATAATTAAAGGGAGAATTTTTAAAGTTCACACAAATAATTAAAAGAGGAATTTTGAAAGCAAGCAAAAACACAAGTGTTGTGTGTGTAGAGGTGTAGAAGTTGTGTAGAGAGCTTCTCTATTTATAGGCTTCAATTTGCTTCAACTCTTCTTAGGAATAGAATCCCTTTCCCTTTGTAGCTCAACTTTCAAATCCAAGT
The DNA here is from genome assembly GCF_003573695.1 of Papaver somniferum. Lineage (NCBI taxonomy): Eukaryota > Viridiplantae > Streptophyta > Magnoliopsida > Ranunculales > Papaveraceae > Papaver > Papaver somniferum. Next base: position 121,403,987 of record NC_039365.1, on the reverse strand, counting down.
CTTTCTCAAATCTTCCATCTTCTCTTTCCAAATCCAAGCCCAATTCTTCAAACCCATGAGTCTAGATGAGTCTAGAAAATTCTTCATTAATTGAGTTGCAGGAACTTCACTGGTACCACCGGAATACGACACCGGAAAGCTCCCTGCCGGTCGCTGGAATCTTCATCGACGCTGACAGAATATTCTGTCCCTTCGCCGTTACAGTTAACGGTCAAACTGGTCAAGCTGTCAGTCAACTGGGTCAAGAGAAGGATAGTCAGCTAAGTCAGCTGATCTTAGTCAAGGTCTGAGTTAGCTTAGTCGGCTGACTCTCCGAGTTAGGTTTACCGAGTCACTGAGTCGACTCATTTGAGCAGAACTGCGGCAGAGTTCTGTTTGTTTCTCGGTGTTTCTCCCGGCCAATTTCAGGCTAATTTCTTCTCCCTGCAACAAAACCTAACATTCATCTAATTGGTTCAATCCTTCTGCAACAGGGTTTCAAGCATCACCATTTGTTTCAGCAGCAGACCTAAATCCACCATCTCTTCCTTCTCTTTATCTGAGATTACAACCGACAACCTCAGTCACTTGTTCAAGTTGTATTCTTAAAATTCATCACAAAATCAAAACCCATCTTCTACATTCACTCAAACCCATAAACATCAGCACAAATCCATTTCTTTCTATCAACAGCAACAGCCATTCTCTCCAATCAACACAAACTCGAATCGAGTATACCCATCTTTAATATCATCATCTCTGACTGCAGTTCTGTTCGATTTGGATTCATCATCTTCACTGAAGGAAACCCATCTCAATTTCATCTTCAATTCCATCTGCTTCTCAAACCCTAAATCACCTTCAATAGCACCACCAACCCATGAAACTCACCAGCTTTAACAACTTCGAACCATTAATTCTTCTGTTATTGATCCCTCATCATTCATCCTCAATTATTTTGTCTCTCAGTTATGCTTTGGATGCGCCTCCATTGTCACCTCTCTCAGTTTCAGGTGAAGCTGATAAAATAAATGAACAAGAGAAATGTTTCTCTCGATATAGGGTTTAGGGATGATTTGGGGTTGGATAGGATTATGACACCCCACTCAATAGGAACCACCCAAGATTGGGTATCTCATAGTCTTTTGCTGGGTGCTTTTAGCACTTCTGTGGGTTGCCCCTTATCCCTGGCTTGGATCTGAATTGTGTTTGTCTCTGAAATGACTAGTTTGCCCTTATCGCTCAATTTGGATGATTTCTTCTTCTTTTCCTCTGTGTGACTCCAAAGTAACTATAAAACTCAAAACACGCGAAAAATACATAATTTACAAGAAAAATAACAAAGAAAGCATAAACAATCGATAATAAATAGGGTTTATTCTACACCTATCAAATTCTCCCACATTTAGACTTTGCTAGTCCTCGAGCAAATCAAACCAAAACTTACAACATCAAAGCGTTCTAGCGTCCCAAGCATCCAAAGAGTTATGAGGACATAGAGTTTATGTATGCTAGTAATAAGAAGTTAGAAATACTAAAGAACATATTCTCATTCTTAATTGTTGAGTGAGAAATAACCACACAATAATGAGAGAACGCGTGTTTGAGAAGCGATTAATAAGCATTTCGCCTCAACTTCTGCCTCAACAAAAAGGATTTTCTGATAATTGCACTCAATAAGACGACTTTTTTATGGGTCTCACATGTGTGCAGGTAGGAATGAGGAGAGAATTCCTGCAACACGTTGAATGGTGGGAAGGACAACTTCCGAAATATTTTAAAAACCCACATCTTTTAACATTTTGAAAAACCATTTTTCTGACAATCTCTAAGAAAGGAAATCAACCACTATTATCGAGGATGAGATTACTTACTCACCTTCACATCCGATTGCAATGATGATAACACCACTCTCACGGCATCCAATAGAAACGTATTCCGCTCCTCGTCTTCATCTTCTTGGTCTTTGTCTTCGGCTTCAACTATGATGATAAACACTTGAAATTCGTAATTCCTTGACAATTTGTAACTTTCTTCCTTAAAATCCTTGTCGCTTGAAACTTCCTTATAGATTTTCCTTCCCCACGGCTTATTAAATAAAAGATAAAAATAAATTTTCTCTTTCCATCATTTTTTTTCTTTTTTTTTAGAGACAAGAGAAATAAAATACAAAACAAAGTGAAAATAAAAACAAACCATAGCCGTGGGAAAATACTTTACCGCTTGATTCTTCACAACTTGTATCGTCTCAAAATCATAAACTTCAATAATTCTCATCTTTTGCTTTTCTTTGCTCTTGTAAATAAGTCTTCAACTTGGATAAAAAATTACGCTCCTTATATGTAAGTCTTCAACATGTATATATAAAAATCCGTTCATTATATGTTGCTTTACTTGGATATGAAATTTATTCTTTTCTTGTTCCATTGCTTGTAAACCTTGAACGTTTTCAACTTTCCTTATAGATTTTGATGTCGCTCCCTTGTTAATGATGATGGTGTTTCTATGGATCCGTTGTTGTCGAGAGAGAGAATGGTGCTAACTGCAAATCGAACTACAAGAAGGAGGATTTCATCTATAGACGCCGCCCTCATGATTGACAAAATTAGCACTCAAGAGATCAAAGAGTAGTGCTTCTATTGGTGGGAGGTTGGGTAGCTCACCATTCTACCCGGAATTAACGTACGGTGACACACTCAAAATAAAGCTCTTTAGTTATTTATAAAGAAATTTGTTCGGTGCCTTGCATGATATAAATAGGGTAGTCTCCACTAATGATTGATCAGCAACTCCAATAATGCATGTCTCCCTTCTCCTAATCTGCATCACCGACATGATTAAATCCATTATTTAACACTCTAACAAGCAAGAAATCTGAACGTAGTTCCCTAACACTTCCAAGTTCAGTTATGTCGGTCAGAATTCTCTATGTAAACATACCTAGAAGTATGCTAGTGACTCTAAAATCTCTAAAATTTGGAGGTTTTATGCAAAATTTTTTTTTTTAATATGTAGTTAACCACTCCCCCACACTTAAACCTTACATTATCCTCAATGTAATTGAATCGTCCAAGTAAAGTCAAGGTGGAAAATCCTAGTATGATATGGAACAAGAAAAAATAAATAAACAAAACAAAAAGAAAATAAAAAGTAAAAGGATAAGAAATACAAAACCTATGGGTTGCCTCCCATTAAGCGCTTGTTTTAAAGTCGACGGCCCGACTTAGCTCTTGCTTTACATTACCCCTCCAGAGGGAGTGAATCTTCAAATGAAAGTTCATCCATATTCACATATGCGATGTTCTCGTAGTATGGCTTCAATCTATGACCGTTGACCTTGGAAACCGAGTTGTATCTAAGACTAGTAATTTCAACTGCACCATAAGGAAAAACATTAGTAACAACATATGGTCCAATCCAACGGGACCTTAACTTTCCAGGAAATAGTTTAAGGCGAGAATGATATAAAAGGACTTTTTGTCCCACTTCGAAGCTTTTACGAGAAATCATCTTATCATGGAAAAGCTTGGTCTTTTCCTTGTAAATACGGGCACTCTCGTATGCATCATTACGTATCTCCTCTAGCTCATTTAGTTGTAACTTTCTTTGCTTTCCCTCATCATCATACTCCATGTTGCATTTCTTTATCGCCCAATAAGCCTTATGTTCAAGTTCAACCGGAAGATGACAAGCTTTACCATAAACCAACCGATATGGAGACATTCCAATTGGTGTCTTGTACGCCGTTCTATACGCCCAAAGTGCATCATTAAGCTTAAAGCTCCAATCTTTTCTTGAAGTATTCACCGTTTTCTCAAAAATGGACTTGATTTCCCGGTTTGAAATTTACGCATGTCCACTAGTTTGTGGATGATAAGGCGTACCAATCTTATGTGTAATGTTGTACTTCTTGAGGAGAGCGTGGAAAGACTTCTTGAAATGTGAACCACGATCGCTTATCACCACTCTTAGTATACCATGCCTAGTGAATGTGTTTTCTCTTACAAAATCACAAACAACTTGAGAATCATTAGTTTTGGTGGCTTTAGCTTCCACCCATTTAGAAACATAATCCACCGCAAGAAGTATATAAAAATTTCCATTTGAATTGACAAAAGGGCCCATAAAATCGATTCTCCACACATCAAAAATCTCAACGGTGAAGATTGGTGTGAGTGGCATTTGATTTCGAGCACCTAGATTTCCCGTTCTTTGACATCTATCACACGATTTACAAAAAACATGTGCATCTTCAAACAAGGTGGGCCAATAAAATCCACTCTCGAGAAATTTGAGAGCGGTACGTTTAGAACCAAAATGGCCACCACAAGCAAGAGTGTGAAAAAAGGAGAGAATAGAATGAAATCCGGAATTAGGAACGCACCTTCGTATCATTTGATCCACGCCATATTTCCATAAGTATGGTTCATCCCATACATATTGCTTGGCTATCTTTTTAAGTTTCATCTTTTGGAAGTTAGACATTGTATTAGGTACCTTCCTTGTCACCAAGTAATTCATTATATCTGTGTACCAAGGTGTACAATTTTCCAAGGAGAAAAGTTGTTCGTCCGGAAAGCGGTCCTGTAATGGAAGTTCTTCTTGAGACATAACAAGTCTACTGAGATGATCCACAACAGTATTCTCCACACCTTTCTTGTATCGAATTTCTATGTCGAACTCTTGTAGCAATAGGATCCATCGGATTATCTTTGGCTTAGCTTCTTTCTTCTTTATTAAGTATTTAAGTGCGGCATGATCGGAATATACAATAACCTTTGTGCCCACCAAGTATGATCGAAACTTTTCCAATGCAAAAACTATAGCCAATAACTCTTTCTCCGTGGTAAAATAGTTGATTTGTGCATCATTAAGGGTCCTCGATGCATGATAGATAACATGGGACAATTTGTCCACTCTTTGACCCAAAATGGCTCCAACCGCATAATCACTAGCATCACACATTAATTCAAATGGAAGATTCCAATCCGGTGATTTGATAATTGGCGCACTTGTCAACATTGCCTTCAATTTTTCAAAGGCATCCTTGCATTCCTTGTTGAAGTCAAAAGGTACCTCCTTTTGCAATAACTTGCACATCGACATGGAGATTTTAGAGAAATCCTTGATAAACCGCCTATAGAAACCTGCATGGCCAAGAAATGAACGGATTTCCCTCACCGAAGTGCGATATTGTAAGTTCCTTATTAAATCTATCTTTGACTTGTCCACTTCGAGCCCTCGAGGGGACACGATGTGACCAAGTACTATGCCATGGTTTACCATAAAGTAACATTTCTCCCAATTAAGGACGAGGTTTGTGTCTATGCATCGTTTAAGAACTAGTTCAAGGTTTTCTAAACAACTATCAAAAGAATTGCCATAAAAACTAAATACCTCGATGATGCGCTCCACATAATCCGAGAATATACTTACCATGCATCTTTGGAAAGTAGTCGGTGCATTGCAAAGACCAAACGACATCCGTATATATGCAAACGTTCCAAAAGGACAAGTGAAAGTGGTCTTCTCTTGGTCCTCCGGTGCAATAAAAATTTGGTTGTATTCCGAATAACCGTCCAAGAAACAATAATGACAATGCCCCGCTAACCGCCCAACATTTGATCAATGAAAGGTAAAGGAAAGTGATTCTTTCGAGTTACGGAATTAAGCTTTCTATAATCAATGCACACTCTCTAACCGGTTTGAACTCTTGTACGAACAAGTTCATCGTCTTGATTTCTAACAACCGTAACACCGGACTTCTTTGGTACCACTTGTACCGTACTAACCCATTTGCTATCGGATATTGGGTAGATCACCCCCACACTTAGAAATTTGAGTATCTCTTTCTTCACAACCTCCATCATGGGAGGATTAAGCCTACATTGAGCATCACATACCGGCTTCACGTTCTCTTCCATTAGAATTCTATGCATGCACACATATGGACTAATGCCTTTGATGTCCGCAATTGTCCACCCAATAGACGTTTTGTGCTCTTTCAAAACTCTAAGCAAACATTCTTCTTGTAACGGTGTGAGGTTCTTTGCAATAATCACCGGAAGCTCATCTTCATCTCCCAAGAAAGCATGCTTCAAATGGTCCGGAAGTGGCTTCAATTCTATCTTAGGCGCCTTCACAATAGATGGTACGAGTAATTCATCATCCATGGGTAAAGAAATATATGAAATATTACCCTTTTTAGATTCTTGAAATGCCGTCAAGGCACCACACATCTCCACCAATTCCTTGGAGATTTCAACATCCAAATTAGACAAGCCGTGGACGTCCAATTCAATGCCTTTTGAAACACCACCTCAAGTTAGTCCTTTTGACTCAATTCCACCATTTGTTACGCTAACGAACTAACCACATCAATGGAGTAAGTGGAATGCACATCACTTGGGTAGCGCATGGCTTCAAATATGTTGAAGTGTATTATCTCCTTATCGAATTCCATAGTAAGTGTACCCTTATCAACGTCAATCTTCGTCTTTGCGGTCTTCATAAATGGCCTCCCAAGAAGTAAAGAAGTAGATGACTGATTCTCATTGTTGTCCATATCCACCCGAAGAAATCAACCGGAAAAATTAGCTCATTCACTTGCACTAGCACGTCTTCTACAAGTCCCTTAGGATATATGTAGACTTGTTTGCTAATTGGATAATAACTCTTGTCTCTTTTAAAGGTCCAAGATTCAAGGAGTCATATATATCGGCCTACATTACACTTATGGAAGCTCCCAAGTCAAGTAAAGCATGTTCAAACCTTTTTGTACCAATAGTAATTGGCACCGTGAAACCACCGGGATCCGTGCACTTTGTAGGCATCTTCTTCAATAGCATAGCCGACGCACGCTCGCCAACTTTAGTAATTTCATTATCAAGCAACCTATCCTTATTTGTGCATAATTCCTTCATGAACTTAGCATACCTTGGCATTGTCTTGATGGCCTCGATGAATGGGATGTTGATTTCGATCTTCTTGAAGATATCCATGAGTGCCTTGTCTTGAACTTCTTTCTTAGATTTAGCAAAACGACTAGGAAAAGGAGGTGAAGTAGTGAAACTAGGAACCGTTTCCTTGGATTGGTTGGTAGGTGTTAGATTCTCCTTTGGTGCGACTTCCTCTTTGTCTTTGACTAACTCTTTGCTAGCTTCTTCGTGATGACTTGGACTCTCCACTTGTCTTCCACTTCTTAAAGTAACCGCATTAACATTCTCTCTTGGATTCACAAATGGTTGTGAAGGAAGCTTTGTGGATGCTTGAGATTTCAATAGATGCACATCGGTTTCCAATTGTCCCATTTAGGTTTCCAAATCCTTAATGGCTGATTCATTCTTTTGTTGGCTTTGTTGGCTTTGTTGTAACATAGAAGTAAGACCTTGTATGCCTTGCATTACCGCATTGAGCTTGTCATCACTCGAAGAATCACGCTCCTTGACTTGTTGTGGTTGGAATTGTTGTTGAGGTTGGAAGCGTGATTGTTGGAAACCACCTTGTTGCACATATGGATTAGGATCCGCCACTTGCTTGTTGGCATAACTAAAGTTAGGATGATCCTTCCAACCGGGATGGTAAGTATTGGAGTATGGATTGTACCTTGGCCTTTGATTTGGATATAAAGCATTTACTTGTTCGGTTTCATCATCCAGAATAATTATCACGGCCATTTGTTGCATTACCCTTTCCATGCTCCCTATCCTTTGTTCAAGGTATGATGATGAATCACTAACTTCATGCACTCGCCTAACCATTGGTTCTTCTCTTGTGTAGAATTGTTGTGCCATACTCTCAATCAACTCGGTAGCTTGGGCCACCGTCTTGTTCATTAGTGCACCACCACCTGCGGCGTCAAGAAGAGATCTATCACTTGGGTGGAGAGCTTCGTAGAAGTATTGGAGTATCATGACGTCACTGAATTGAAGGTGTGGACAGCTTGCCACCAATCTCTTGTATCACTCCCAACATTCATATAATGACTCTCCCACATTTTGCTTCATCCCACAAATCTCCTTGCGAATTTGAGTAGCTTTTGATGCGGAAAAATATCTCTCGAGGAAAAGTTTCTTCATCCCATTCCATGTTGTGATACTTCCGGAAGGCAAATAATACAACCATTCCTTAGCATTGCCCGCCAAAGAGAACGGGAAAGCTTTCAACATTGCTCCATCCGCATTAGTTTCCGGTGGAAGCATAGCCATGACTATGGTTTGGAAGTCCATAAGATTCTTGTTTGGATCTTCATTCACCATGCCATGAAACTTTGGTAATTCTCTAATCAACCCCGGCTTGATCTCGGAGGTTGAGTTAGTTTGGATACACCATTGTTGTGTATCGAGCTTGTGAGAATCTAGATCCTTGAGTGTACGATCAACCATTTCTTCTTCGTCTATATCGGAATCTGCGAACTCACTAGATGAAGAATGAGGAAGCGGAGTGTTAACCGCTCGAAAGAGGTCCTTTAGTTGAGTGTCGGATCGAAGACGTATACCAATTGGACTCGGTCTTCCCTCTTTAAGCATTCACCAAAGATGTAGTACCTCAAAAAAGATTCTCGAAAACTAAGTTAGATACGATATCGAATTTAACAATGCAAGAATAAAGCAAAAAGAAAAATAAAACAACTAAAATCGTATGTTGCTCCCCGGCAGCGGCGCCAAAATTTGATGCGTGTCGTAACCACAACAAATTAATTAATATTTTTTCACCTAATTAACAAGTAATATAGTGTAGTCAAGTTCGTTCCCACGAGGAGCAAGAGGTTTTAGTTGTTTAGTTGTCACAAAAAGGAGGAATTGGTTTTATATTTTAAAAACAAAAAAAAAAAGTAAATAAAGCTATTAAAATTTTAAGTTGAAATCAATAAGAGAGATTAGATCAAGGAATCCTTCTTCGTTTCAAAACAATAAATCAAGTTATGTTCTTGTCCACTTTTTATTAGTCACAGATTATCACCAACCGTACGTAAAGCATCTATCTCAGTGCTAAACCCCTAAATCCCTAGTATCACCGAATACGGAAGTTCTCGACTACCGGATTCTATTCACCAAACCACCTAGTAGTAGCTCACCCAAGATGTAATTGAGATAAACGCATTAAGATTTAAGAATTTATTAGGTTGATATTAGTAGTTAGGCTCTTAGCTCAAGGTCTACTTGCTAACGTTGTTTCCACACACAATTGCTCCACGGAATCCCTCCGCAAGGTCTCGTGTTTGCTACTTGTGTAAAGAGTCAAGAAACGATTACTTATCCCCTAACTTTCACTAGCTTTAGATCAATTAACAAATCAATTTAGTTGGCCACCTAAACAATCTATCAATCAACCATGAATGTATAAACATTCCTATTAGTAAAAACAAACGATAATCATGTGAAAAACTTCAAAGTAGATTTAAAAACAAAACTCAAAACATGTTAAGAACTAGGAATTCATCCTCAATCAATAAGAAAATTAGCTACTCATGTTTTTGAAATTCACACAAATAATTAAAGGGAGAATTTTAAAGTTCACACAAATAATTAAAAGAAGAATTTTGAAAGCAAGCACAAACACAAGTGTTGTGTGTGTAGAGGTGTAGAAGTTGTGTAGAGAGCTTCTCTATTTATAGGCTTCAATTTTCTTCAACTCTTCTTAGGAATAGAATCCATTTCCCTTTGTAGCTCAACTTCCAAATCCAAGTCTTTCTCAAATCTTTCATCTTCTCTTTCCAAATCCAAGCCCAATTCTTCAAACCCATGAGTCTAGATGAGTCTAGAAAATTCTTCATTACTTGAGTCGTCGGAACTTCACTGGTACCAACGGAATACGGCACCGGAAAGCTCCCTTCCGGTCGCTGGAACCTCATCGACGCTGACAAAATATTCTGTCCCTTCGCCGTTACAGTTAACGGTCAAACTGGTCAAGCTGTCAGTCAACTGGGTCAAGAGAAAGATAGTCAGCTAAGTCAGCTGATCTTAGTCAAGGTCTGAGTTAGCTTAGTCGGCTGACTCTCCGAGTTAGGTTTACCGAGTCACTGAGTCGACTCATTCTAGAAGAACTGCGGCACAGTTCTGTTTGTTTCTCGGTGTTTCTCCCGGCCAATTTCAGGCTAATTTCTTCTCCCTGCAACAAAACCTAACATTCATCTAATTGGTTCAATCCTTCTGCAACAGGGTTTCAAGCATCACCATTTGTTTCAGCAGCAGACCTAAATACCACCATCTCTTCCTTCTCTTTATCTGAGATTACAACCGACAACCTCAGTCACCTGTTCAAGTGGTATTCTTCAAATTCATCACAAAATCGAAACCCATCTTCTATATTCACTCGAACCCATAAACATCAGCACAAATCCATTTCTTTCTATCAACAACAACATCCATTCTCTCCAATCAACACAAACTCGAATCGAGTATACCCATCTTCAATATCATCATCTCTGACTGCATTTCTGTTCGATTTGGATTCATCATCTTCACTAAAGGAAACCCATCTCAATTTCATCTTCAATTCCATCTACTTCTCAAACCCTAAATCACCTTCAATAGCACCACCAACCCATGAAACTCACCATCTTTAACAACTTCGAACCATTAATTCTTCTGTTATTGATCCCTCATCATTCATCCTCAATTATTTTGTCTCTCAGTTATGCTTTGGCTGCGCCTCCATTGTCACCTCTCTCAGTTTCAGGTGAAGCTGATAAAATAAATGAACAAGAGAAATGTTTCTCTCGATATAGGGTTTAGGGATGATTTGGGGTTGGATAGGATTATGACACCCCACTCAATAGGAACCACCCAAGATTGGGTATCTCATAGTCTTTTTCTGGGTGCTTTTAGCACTTCTGTGGGTTGCCCCTTATCCCTGGCTTGGATCTGAATTGTGTTTGTCTCTGAAATGACTAGTTTGCCCTTATCGCTCAATTTGGATGATTTCTTCTTCTTTTACTCCGTGTGACTCCAAAGTAGCTATAAAACTCAAATCACGCGTAAAATACATAATTCACAAGAAAAATAACAAAGAAAGCATAAACAATAGATGATAAATAGGGTGTATTCTACACCTATCAGCTATAATAGACTAGAAATCAAGACTTATAGTTTGATCATTAACATTGACAAACATGCTTGAGATAGCAACGCATGCGATGTCGACCGAGCAATGCTCTAACAATTTCCCCCTTTGTCAATTTTAGTGACAAAAATATCAATACATATGAAATACAATAAAGATAAAGAAACTTTAGTGGCTCCTGTTCCATAGTCTAATCTTCAACATTCCTCGAAATCTTCGTCACTTCCAAGTACTCCAATGATCCCAAAGGTTGTAAGTTTAGTATCACCGTTGTTGAAGATCCGTAGCTATAACAATGAGAAAGCATCGGTCTCGATCATTGTTATACAGTGTCATAATATTGTTACACAATGTCAAAGTCCAATTATATCACAACTTCAACAATAATACTATGGTGATATGTATCACTCCCCCTTAGTTAATACTCCATCTCACATGGAAACCACTCCCCCTTACACAATGATCTGAAGACCATATGTATTTATAGTGTGAACTACATATTAATTCTCCCCCCTTTTTGTCAATAAAATTGGCAAAGGTACAAGAACGGGATCATAATGAAATTTCCGTAAGAGATATTTCATGACTAAAAGAAGAATACATACCAACTTAATTTAGATGCAATCATATAGCCGAAGCTAATAGCATTCATTAAGGAGTTTAAAGATACAAGATAACCCCTCTAATATTCCACAACCGCACTCCCCGTAAAGATATGGCAATTAAGCACAAGTTCAAAATAACTCTCCCCCATTTGATGTCATTCCCGAAAGAACAACAAGAGCGACCTTAATTTCAAGAGAAAATAAGGATTTTGTAGGACACCAAAAACCATGAGAATGATTTCCTATATCCAAAAACTCAATCAAATTAATCACAAGTAAACCCATGATTAATTTAATCGGAATACACAATCAAATTAAACACACAAGGTGATCAACTTAATTGATTATGCTCAACATAAGAAAACTTACGGGACATATGACTAACATAACCATTAGACAATGATTAGGATAGTCGTTCATATACTCAGCACAAAGGCTTATGGAATATATGAATACTCAACTATACTAATTACAAGAACCAATAATTAATCTAATTAGAATTCACAATCAAACTAATCACGAAAGTAATCAATTTAATTGTCAATTGTTTTGCTCGACATAAGAGAACTTACGGAGCAATAACTAAATAACCAAACGAGATGATTAATTTAGTTCAAAATGTTCGACATAACATACCTCACGGAACAACCAACAAAGCCAATCATAAAATAATCAACTTCGTTGTATCGTGCTCAACATAAGACACATTACGGAGCCTCACAGTAATACATAGGATATGGATCAATAAATATCTTTACTGTGGAATACACAAGGATTCATTCTATCTTCCATCATTATATTCATAATAACATTAATATACATAATCCTTGAAAACAAAATATTTTAACCTATCTTCCATCAAAGAATTGACAACATAGGCTTAATTTTTTTATTTGTCAAAAGTCTATTCATCCTTTGATCAATAGTGAATACCAATTCATGAATGACTTTACTTTTGACAATATATGGGACCTTCAATTTCACGGACGTAAACATACATATCCCATAACAAATTGCAATATAACAAATGATAAAGATTAATACTGCAAAAACATCATCCTCCAAATATTTTTAGAATTTTAAACCCATAAACCTAAAAAGAACAAGAAGATGAAAAATAATAGCTATGTGTAGTCACAATCATTGCTATTCAAGCAGTAGTTATTCTTTTAACTAAACCAAAAAGAAGACATACTAGGCAACAACAAAACTAGAACCAAGATCTGACGAATCCTAAGTCCTCTCAGCAACTAGGGATTGAACAACAACGATCTCCTCAGTTTCCTTCTTTAGTTCGCCTTTCAGAAAATCAAGGTTCCTTGTTGCAATACCGAGTTGCTCTTTTACAACCTTAAAATTTCCAAGAAGATTTCCTACCAACTGTGAAGAAATCTGAACTGCTAGTTTGTCTTTGTTTTCATGATCAAGAGCATGAAAGCAAGAGATAACAATAGGACATAACTCAACATCATCGATCTTGTTGCTTCCTTCCATTGTGCACCAAAAAGACTTTTAGAGTCTTTTGTTTTTCTGGGACACGTTATGTATAAAAAGTATTCCAACAAACCCTAGAGAACATGACGTTCGTGTGGGTTGGTGCGGATATTAGAGAACAAGGCCCATGTTAGGCCAAAGAATCCCAAAAGATCAAAACGAAATAGAAGTTGAGGAGCGAACGGAGTAAAGAGACTCTGAAAAAAATAACACAGAACATTGTACAATCCTGACAGCTTTCTCAAGATGAAAATCCTGAGAATCATGAGCATCCTTTTTATTAAAAAGAGATGCAATCATGAACTTGTCAGGGTGTAATAAGATGAGCATCTTGCTCATCAATATTCACTTCTCCTTTTCTCTTTTCAACGGTGTTTAACGATCTACCTGGTTTAGTTGAAGAAGCATTATCAAGAAGAGATTTAGGAGTACCTGGGTTGACAACATTCCATGTTTTCTTGATATTCCGTTTGAGTCTGTTTATGTTGTTCTTCAGATCAGAGACTCGATTGTTGACATGTAAGAAGTCTGAATTTGAAGTCTTGGATTTACAGCCTTCTGTGAGGAGAGCAGAAGAATTCAATTCTTTTTTCTTTCTTTTATGCCTTTTCCTTTTTCCTGAGAGATTCACATGATCAGTTATACTATTTTTACTCCTCCTTCTGCCATTGTATTCATTCTTCTTTTTGAACACACAGTTAAGAAATGACTTATCATTGTATATCCCTTGAGAGTAGGAGTTTCCTTTTATTCCAACAATGTGTGATACCGGTTTAAAAACTTCTTTAGGCATCCATGTAAGAATGTTATGAAGTTTTTCATTCCGTAACCGAAGATGACATCTTTTCTCAGAATTTCCCTTGTTCCCGCAGTAGTAGCATTTAAAGGACTTATTTTTGACTGTTCTCTTGTGAGCAATTTTATAAGAAGTTGAATCCTTGTATTTAGTTCCATTGCAAGCTGTCAAAGGTTTTTCACATGGAGAATTATCAACAGCTTTAACAAAATTACTCTTACTAGTTTTTGCAGCGTCTATTCCTTTATATCCCAGACCACGTGTATCACGATGTTATTTACATGCTCCAATCATAGAAGATAATTTTGTAGAGATAGAATTGAACCTTCTCAGATTCTCTTCCAGTGATTTTACTTTATCAAGAGCAGCTGCAAGGTCAGATTCCAAGGATTTTTCTTTGGCAAGAAGACTGAGTTCTCTGTCACTAAAGCATTTTAGTTGAGAGTCATATCTTACATTTGCATCTGCAAGTCTTCCCTTCAACACACAGAGATTTCAGAGAAGATTATCACATTCGGACCTTTTTGTGCGTATATCTTCATCACGATCTTTAACTATAGATTTTAATAGTTTGTAACCACCATCATATCCTTTAAAGAGTTTTCCCAGTTTTCTTTTTTCTTGACAAAGATGAGCCATGTATTTAATCAAGCAAGTTGTTGAATTCTTTTCTTTCAAAGCACGGTCAAACAACTTGATATATTGAGAAACTTCCTCATTAATGATTTTCCCCTCTTCTGAATCACTGTCATCTGAAAGATCATCCAACTGTTCATCAAGAGATTTTTCCCAGTCGAATGCAGATTTAGATGAGGGACAAGAGACAGAGTTTTTCTCAGAGTCAAAAGGATTTTGAAACTCACTAGAGTGACTCTGAACTAGTGTTGCGTTATCAGAGATAATATCGTCCATCCTCAGATCGCCACAAACACATACTTTTGAGGTCTTTGAACGTGTTTTTCTGCTCTGATACCAATTGAAAAAGCGGGGGTCTAACAACACCACCCAATATTTCACTTAGCAATCTGTATGGACAAACTCCGAAACACTTTCTAGAGAATCAACTAGACAGTCAGACTCAATCTTGGTAAAAGTATCTCAAGGAGTTAATATCCCAATCTCTCGATTTAATCTTACTCAAGCAAACTGCGAGTCTCAATTAAAGAGAGATAACTTGGATGGTACCAAAGACCAATATCCAAGGATCAATCAATATCAATCAACAACTGTTAGGTCGGACTCTCCAATTGATTGATCTAACGCACAACCTGTATTATTTCAATTATAAAGATAAAACAATATAATGCGGAAATTGAAATAACACAGACACCAGAAATTTTGTTAACGAGGAAACCGCAAATGCAGAAAAACCCCGGGACCTAGTGCAGATTGAACACACACTGTATTAAGACGCTACAGACATTAGACCACTCCAAGCTAACTTCGGACTGGACTGTAGTTGAACCCCAATCAATCTCCCACTGATCCAAGGTAAAGTTATGCTTCTATGCCTCTGATCCTAGCAGGATACTGCGTACTTGATTCCCTTAGCTGATCTCACCCACAACTAAGAGTTGCTACGATCCAAAATTGCAGGCTTTAACAATAAACAAATCTTTCTCCCATAGACAAGTCTATAAAAGGATCAATTTGTCTCCCACAGTTAAACCCTAAAGGTTTTGTTCCGTATTTTGATAATAATCAAGGTGAACAAGAACCAATTGATAATCCGGTCTTATATTCCCGAAGAACATCCTAATTAATCAATCACCTCACAACAATCTTAATCGTATGGTAGCGAAACAAGATGTTGTGGAATCACAAACGATGAGACGAAGGTGTTTGTGATTACTTTTTATATCTTTCCTACCAGAGATATCAAATCTCAAGCCAATCAATATGATTGTACTCGTATGATAGAAGATGCAAGATCAGATCACACAACTACGATAAAAGTAGTATCGGTATGGCTTCACAATCCCAATGAAATATTTAAGTCGTTTAACCCAGTTTGAGAAAAGAAAACCAGAGGGTTAAAGGAGAATCGACTCTAGTATGCAAACTAGTATCACACGTAAGGTGTGGGGATTAGTTTTTCACAATACTAGATGTCTCTTATATGTAGTCTTTCAAATCAGGGTTTTGCCTTGGTTACAAAACAAATAATATCCACCGTTAGATGAAAACCTGATTTAGATTCAAGCTAATATTTCTCAACCGTTAGATCGAAAACTTAGCTTGTTATACATACTTGAACTACATGCCTCTAGGTTTGTTAACCGTACCCAAACGTATGTATTATTGGTCCAATAATAGTCAACCAAAAGGTTAGCCATATGATCATTTCATATCAACCATGTTCTTCTTTACCATAACTAGTTCAAATGACTCAGATGAAAGAGTTGTTCAATTGCAAGGAAATCTCATGTAATACACAAGACACAATTGAAGCAAAGATGATTTGATTCACTCGAATCTGGTTCATGAAATTTTATAGCCACGGTTTGCAAACTGCATTCCTTAGTCGTTATAAGTTTAAGTTCAGAAATCATCTTCAGATATATAACCTTCCTCAAGTTCGCATACTAGGTTTGCGGACTTAAGCAACCGGTAGAGTTTACAAACTCCAGCAGAAAATCTCGGCAAAGATTTTCCACCGGTTCGCGGACGCAGTTAGTTCGTCAACTCCAGCAGAATTTCTCGGGATGAGAAGTTCGGAAGTTCGCGGACTGAGTTCGCGGACTTGGCTTACGCCATTCTCCGATTTCTCTTGGTCAACAAAGTTCGCAAACTTTGGTTCAAGGAATAAGACTTATACATAAATGTGTTTCCATAACAATGTTTATGTCCACCATTGGTTATGTAATCTAAACTCTCATTTCAATCATTGAAACATTCTTAGAGGATGTTATATAGTTGTTACACCATTTCTCGTCAAAGCAATTTTCAAAGTGATTGAAACATATCATGACTTTCGTCACTAGGTAAAGATAAACTTGATCGAAGCGAAAAGCTTACCAACACATATTTCGAGATATAGATAGGCGAGGTATACTCGGCTCGAAATACCAAATGTGTATAATCCAGTCTATATATATAGCATACGACTTCTTGTCTCAAAGAGCAGGAGATAGAGTAGATAGACTTTTGAGTGACAGATAAGATCAAGTCTTCACATACCTTTGTGTCGAGAAGTTCCACCGGTTCCTTGAGTAGTTCTTCTTCTTGTATGATGAATCGACATGAAGTCCTTGAGCTCAACTACACTTTTATATCCTAGTCCGAGACTTAGCTATAATAGACTAGAAATCAAGACTTATAGTTTGATCACTAACATTGACAAACATGCTTGAAATAGCAACGCATGCGAGGTCGACCGAGCAATGCTCTAACATCAGCACATAATGCGTTTAGGTTAATAATAAGTTATTTGTGAAATCAATATTTGCATAGCATCGCTTATAGTCGATGCACATGAAGCATCGCTTTTAAA
Source organism: Papaver somniferum (assembly GCF_003573695.1). Taxonomy (NCBI): domain Eukaryota; kingdom Viridiplantae; phylum Streptophyta; class Magnoliopsida; order Ranunculales; family Papaveraceae; genus Papaver; species Papaver somniferum. The sequence continues at coordinate 121,386,556 of NC_039365.1, read as the reverse complement.
CAAACTGCTGAAAACAATCGATGTGCAGGAAGCATCATTGTTTTAGAGTTCGTCCAAATTAGTCGCGAGTTAAATGTCTTAAAAAAGTAGCATGACCGTTCACCTTTGGGAAATCATTTGATAACCCTATGGATGAGCTACCACATGGGCGATCGTTCCCTGTGGAGGAGGGGTGGACGGTGATCACAGCGTCACCCTAGCGAAGCTGGACGGAAGAGATGATTTGCGGCAGTTGTATGCTGCCATTGATTGTATTTTAGGGTTTGAAGCCGTGTGGCCACCCTATCATTGGGCCAAACGATTTGTGGAGTTTGACACTGATTTGGACAGGCCGATTAGGTACACGCATAGATGGGTTGCTGCTGAGTATGCAAGCATCTCGTTGGCCTCCTGAAATTATATCTAGGACGTCCGACCAGGTTGGAAAAGATGGACGGCCGTGATCGATTTTTGACAGTTGCGTAACGCCGCTTATTCAATTTAGAGTTTTATAAGCGCGCGATCGCCCTACTTTGGGCAAGCGGTTTGACGTGTTTCTGGATCACCACATGTAATTCGATCAGCTGGGGATGGAGATGAGCCACCGGCGATCATGTTGGCGCCTCTTTGATCGTCTGAAATTGGATCTAAGCCACTCAATGTGGCTGGAGAAGATGGATGGTTGTGATCGATTTGTGACAGTAGTGTGTCACCGCAACGCAAACTAGGGTTTTCAAACAGCGCGCTCACCCTGTTTTGGACGAGCGATTCTATATACTCTTGGCTTGCCATGGGCAAGTCGATCGATCATGGGTATAGATGGGTCGTCAGTGAACACGCCAGCACTTATTTGATCGTTCGAAGGAAAATCTAAGCCGTCCAATTAGGCTAGCTAAGTTGGGAGGTTGTGATGTGTTTGAGACCGTTTTGGCCGGTCTTAGCTCGTTTGAGCTCTCTTCTTCAACAACGCGATCACCCATGTTTGGGGTTAGCGTTTGATGACATTAGAGTGTGCTAGGTGGAGTCCGACTAGTTGGGGTATTAGTGGGCCCGCCGGTGGTCATCCTGGTGATTGCATAGTTCCTTTAGGAGTAGACTAGGCCTATTGAATTGTGTGGCCAAATCGTGCGGCCTTGATCCTTTTTTAAGACTGATATGGACAGTCTAGATTTCCTTTAAGGAATTTAAACGCGTTCGATCGCGCTAACTTTCAATTAAAAGGTGTGTGAACACGCTAGTTTCTTTGTCAGAGGGTGATGTAGCCTATATAGAGATTTTTGTTAGAGGGGGAGCAAACAGTGATTTGAGGAGAGCAAAAAAATCGGTATCAACTAGATAACTAGGTTGACTCGATAAGTTTGTTTAATTTGGGATAAAATTACCTTAGCAACACTCACTGCTTCCACATGTTTACTGTCCAAAGCCATCAATTAACATAACCTAGGGCAAAAGAATATTGCTGAGAAAGTAGTAACTAATAGTAAGCGGCTAGCTTTGAGCAGTTTGTTCAGAGAGAACTTCATGTTGTTGATGCTGGTGATAGTTCTACCGATTGTGAAGTTATTCAAAGGTTGTTCAAGATTTTTTCTTGTAAAGTAAAAGCAATATGGATAAAGGTAGGAGAGCTTTACAATTTCTTGGACTTGAAGGAGATGAAAGCTAGGTAGGATTTGATGTTTTAAAAGTGCAAATTGAGATCAAGGGATCGTCAACATCATAAAAACTATCTATGTTGTGATGATATCTTCAGATAATGTCTTGCTCAAATTAACAGTGCTATGGAAGAAAGGGCACTGTATTATTTTGTAAAACTAGTGATATTATCTAATGTTCAATTTCAAAGACTGAAAAACAACATGACGATGATAACAGAGGAAGTAGAATTGAATGACGATCGAGTTAATGATGATGTTTTATTCGAAAATTTAATGATGATGTTCAATCATCTCGGTCGTCAAAATCATCATCTTTGTTACTGTCATTATCGATGTTTTTTTAATTTTAATTTTTGATTTGGCGCTGTGATTATTCACCTTGTTAATTTTCCTTGTTAATTATCCATCCGTAGATAAGAGTAAGACAAAGGAGAGTGAAATCATAAGATTGATAGATATTTCAGTCCAAAATAAACAAAAGTTGACTTAGTCGTGATAATCGACCTAGTTAGCAAGTTGAAACCGAATTTTACACTCCTCGGATCATTTTTTGCTCTCCCTCTAACAAAAATCTATATATATATATATATATATCCCTATCATTAACTATATTATCATATCTTCGACACAACAATTAACCCAACAAAAATTATATTTTATTGGTCCACAATACTTTAATATACCAAGTGTCCAAACTGAAGCGTGAATAGAGAATTTGCTAGCAAAAGTAGAAAAATTATGGATAAAATTCATTAATAACATAAATGTAAATCCTAAATATAATAGATATACATTATCATGCTGCGATATTCAATGATTATGAAAAATGTGTCATATATCAAGCCCACCATCTCGAAAAGAAATAGACATCGATTCACCAAATATTGCAAACGACTTGTATAATATACTTTAAATTAGGGGTGCCAGTGGGTCCTATCGGGTCCGGATAGTATATGTTAATACCAGAATTCTCGTTGGGTTCTACCCGTCCTAGTGTACCAAGATGACCTCACTTTCCTTAGAATAGTATGAGAGAGAGTTGTCTTTCCATTGTACCTTGTCCTTTCTTATATAGACTCTCCAGAAGCCCCTTCTTTTTATGACATCTTGCCATGTGTCCTAATCTTCCTTAATTACTACTAATGTTATCCTCTGTGCAATATAACCTCCTTCTTTCTTGTTAATTCCTCTTTTGTCCTTTCCATCTCATGGATATTTTATTGGTGGACTTGGGCCCTAGTCCCCATGTCCCATGTGTGGCCTTTCGTTTCTTTGAGGTATCCTAGCCCGGTTAAGGGGAATTATTTTTTATGTATAGTCCCCTGACTATGAGGTTAGTCGTAAGATAACCTTATAGTCATTATCCATTTCTCTCCCATTTTCATGTTAGTGGGCGACGTTATAACTTCTCCTTATACGACCATTCTTAACTTTTGTTAATTATCGTGCCTACTGGTATAACTGCCACCTTTGCGCCTCCAAGCTCCTTATTAATATGGGTTATATTTTACCTTCCTCCTTTCACTTATTTTACTACTTACCTCCTTCTTCAGACACTACACTCGTTGCTACGCCATGTCTAGCAGTTCTTCCGACGATAACTCTTCGAGCGAGTCTGGCAAATCCGAGGGAACAATGAGTAATGGCCCGGAAGAGAGAAAGTATTAAGGAGAACAAGAAATTCACATATCTCCTCCCGCTGACGGCAAAGCTTACACCCTCGCGGAGTTTGCCGGGACTCCTCAACTAAAGCGTGCGCTGAAGCTAAAGGAATATCGTGGGAATAGACGCGTGATACCCTTGAATGATAACCTTATCCCTCGTCTCATGAATCCTCCGGTATTGCCTTATCTGAATGCTCCGGGATGGCTCATGTATCTGAAGTCAGGAAGCACAGCTAACTTTCCGTTAAAAAGAGTTCCTCGCATGGCTATCCATCGTGGTGACTACGAGCTTCCAGACATCGACACCCGTTCTGTATCAAAGACTCCTTCGATTTGGCCACATTGGGCGGCTTATACCCGCGCTAATCCCGATCACGCGGCCAAGCTTCGCCAAGCTAAAATCAATGAGGCCATAGATACTTATCTTCAGCGGGAAGTGGAGAGATGTAGGCGCGACACAACGCGACTCTTCTGTCGCTGGACTCCTCCCGTTCATACGCTCCTTACATCTTGGGGGGAGGTCACTGTGGTTTTGGAGGACGTCGTCGCGCTTACTGGCTTACCTCTTCACGGATACCATTCTTACGATAAGGCGGTCGTTTATGAAGCGCTGACTCCAGACGACCGAAGTTTATGGGGTTATTTGTTAGACTGCAAGGATGCTTCTCGAGTCGAGCTGGTGCGGAAGGGCAAAGCGCCAACCCAGAAAAGGCAGGCAAAGAAAGTTGCTACCGCGGGAGGCAGGACTATCAGTTCCAGTAAAGCAGGCTCGTCGGCTGCTGCCAAAGGGAAAGCTATTGAGAGTAAGAAAAGAAATACTCCCTCTATTCTTCCCTCAGGTGAGCGTCTACATAACAGCTCGTTCCGTGCTTACGAGTCAATTCATGGCCCCAACACTCTAGCTGCTGCTTCTGATTCTGAATGGATCACCAAGGATCACAAACGCGCATCCTTTTCCCTTTGGCTTCGATTATGGACCCCCCGATTAGTAGATGGAAAGGTGTTACCTCCGGAGCGTAAAGAATCCAATCCTCGAGCGAAACTGGCCGCCTTCATTTTCCTTTGGCTTTGTCGCGATGTGTTCGAGTATAGTCCCAAGGATACCATAAAGAATGAATTGGTCCCGATGGAGGTGTTGTTGTCTCGCGTGGTTTCCTTCCCTCTTGCCCCCATGTTCTTGGGGGGGTTGTACCGTCACTTATACTTGTTTTTCCAGGATCTCCAGATGGTGGGCTCGACACACAAGATCGAGACTTTCATTCCTGCTAATTTCATGCTCGCGTGGTCTTGGGAATATATTCCTCCATATGCTCCTGACCCTCATAGGTTAGAGGTCCACCGCGAGGAAGATGTCAAGCGAGATGACGGTTCGGTGGAAAGGGTTCCGGTCGTATACATCTATCCTCGTATGGCTCTTTGGCGCAAGAAGGGGAAGGTACCCAAAGGTGACATAGCGCAGTTCTTGGACGTGGCCAAGGATTTGAAGCCACTTCCTTACCATGATGGCCGGTCTGGCCCAGCTCACTATGATTTTACTTCGCCTTTTGACGCGGACCTGGATTCGACCCAGTTTCTGTCCGAATCGTATTTTGATTCGGTGATGGCTGTGTTGCCTGACTATCTTCTTGGTTTTCATGCTGGTAAATTCATAGCCATGTCTTACAATCCCGACCGTACATCTCGTCAAGTTGGTTTTGATCAGGGGGTTCCTCGTAAGTTCCCACCTCCGGAGAGTACTGATACTTCAGATACCATAGCTAGTTTCAACAGCTATGTCTTCAAGAGGCCAGTGCGTCTGGATGATAGGGGAATTAACTTCTCGTTCAAACATCTTCTTTAATATCGACCTTCCGGAGTTACTGAGGGTGCTCATGATTGTCAGCTTTTGATGCGGTGTCGGGCTTTGAACTTTCCGCTACGGGAGCCAGTTCCCTCCAAATAGTTGTCTTACGAGGATATTAAAGCGTTCATGCGTCGGGCAGGATTAAACTTGATGATGATGTGGAAATGGTGCATCGTCTCCCTCCAGGTACCAAAGGCCTCTCCTTGGAACCTGTCCTGACTTCTTGGGATCCTCCGGAGGGATGTGATCCTATTCGGCCAAGGAAAGAGACGAAATTTTCGAGCCGAAAGCCTCCTCGTATGAACGTATCCAAGCCATCTTCGAGTCCTCTGGCAACTCAGGTATTTGATGGATCGTTCCGTTCTTACTTAGCGTGTAATTTATTCTCTCTCTCTTCTCTCCCTTTTTTTTTTTCTGAAACCGACTCAGACGCTGATGGGCCATCGGCTCGACCATGTTCCCAGGATACGCCGCTTCCTACTCGTGTGGGATGGAAGCGCCCTTCGTATGTGATAGAAGAGTATTTGAACATGCCTGAGCATGAATGGACCGAGAAGAGTCTTGCCAAGAAGGCCAAGCGTGAAGCATCCAAATTTTTAGATCCTCCTCTGCGTTCTTGTTCTTCTGCTAACGTTTCCCCTTTACAATCTGGGCATCCTTTGCACAGGAGCGCGTCACAGCCTCCTCAAGATATTGTTAGAAGTCCCGCTCCTTCTTTTGCTGATCAATTGCAGAACCTGGGGATCAGCTTGTCCGAGGGTGGTGGATGGGTTTCGTCACGTCTTAAAGTGATATCTGTCTGCCTCCTCGGGCGCCGAATGTTCGTGCTCGAGGTGAGATCCCTGTGTCTCCTAATGCTATTTTGGAGTCAATGAGCCCATATGGATCTAACCGATCAGTGGTTGGTGGGTCCTCATCCCACGTGGCGTTTCCCACTGGTGGCTTCCAAGGTGACCACATTACTCGATCCTGCGTCCATGAATGTTTCTCCCTCTTCCCTCTCCTTATTTTGTTATAAATCATCGGGTCTTACTCATTATGTTTCTCATTTTTTGGATTCAGGCAAACCTAGCGGTTCAAGCTCGTCATCTGGCTCATCGGCGTCTCGTGACAAAGATATTGATACCACTCACCACCAAGTCACATCTAAGGTTAGAGGAGAAGGCTAAAGATTTTCTTTGTTACACCAAAACAGCCATTTTGTGGCGTTTATAAACGTTGCGCATAATTTGTGCAACTTAAGTAAGCGTTGGTACCGGCGATGCGCAATGCTGTGCAACGGTTGATATCCGTTGCACAAATTAATTTGTACATTTACAAACGTTGGGCAACCGTTGCACCTTTTCTTATACATATAATTTAATTTGTGCAACGAATATTATTTACAGAATAACATTTTTGTGGGTCCCATTGTGTATTCTGTCAACGTTTTATTTATTTGGTGGCAGTTAAATCCGTTGCTCATTTCAGGTGATTTGTGCAATGGATAATCTTCCTACGTTTATATCCATTGCACAATAATTTTCAGGTTAAAAAAGAGTTACCGCCGGCACAAATTCCGGCAGATTTCTGCTCCTGAATTACAATCGGTCAAAGAACAATTATTGATTATCACAATCCATCAAAAACGATTCATACACAACAAAGTAGCTAAGCTAGATAGATGAACCATAAACCCATACAGATTAAACAACTTATGCAAAATCCAAAATGTTATAAACACAAGTTTCTGAATTTGAAACTATGAAAACCTTAACCTACTTTGCGCATGCACATTTCCTTGAATCGATACGAATTCCTTTGCAGTTGCATCCAAGCAGGGGCTGAGTGAACGAAAGATGAATTCAGGGTGATTTTCTCGTTGAAGCACACGGAAGATGAAAACGGCTAATGCATCAAGAGTGGACGAATTTGAGTCACTTCCTGTAAAATCGAAAATTTGCATTTCATATATCAACTAACTCATCTGGGGAAAGGGAACTACTAATTACTATGATCTGTCAATTAGTTAAGATGGAACAAGGTTTTAAAAAGCGAAAGCGTGGGGCGAAGCGCTCTCATACTAAAGCGTAAAGCGCTGCGAAAACGTAGAGAGAAAGCGAGCTTTTTAAAATATATAAATAAGAAGTTGTCAACCAAATAAAAGAAAACTACGAAGCAGTTCAGACATAATAAAGAAACAATTAAACGAAGCATATGGCATACTGATATTGCCTATTCTACCCAAGAGCTATTTTAATATACTAGCCAGGAATGTCTGTATCATTCATATCATCATGCAGACAGTCATCTTATCATGATCATTATGCCCCATCAATTAGCTTTATTAGTATTTAGTTAGAAAACGTGAAACAGGCCCTACTAGGCTTCAAACGCCAGCTTTTTATTTTCTAATATAAGTCAATTCATAAAGCGGCGGTCTAGAACTGCCTAAGACCTGAAGCGCAAAAAAGCGCCCAGAAGCGCCTTTTTAAACCATGATGGAAGTAGAACCCTAAAGGACAGAGTTAAGAACCTTCAGAATCAGGAACATCTGGAACTGCAGACGTTCTTGTGCTTACCAGTTGGTTATCTTAAGAGATATTACCTGCATTGTCTCGGGAGAGGTTAGCTGGCAAAGAAATTCTGGATTCTACATCATTTCTCGCAACTGAGGACTGGATTCAAGCAGGCCTCGCAGTTGGGGATCAAGTCCCAACACCTAACAAGAAAAAGGTAGCATTAAAATATGAGAAAAAGTTACATGTTCAATAATAGATCAATTACAACCTGCCTGGAATATTTGATAAACTAATACCTGATTCATGTACTGATGGTTAGGGAGAATGCTTTGCATTATCTGGCCAACAGCTGGATTCTGCAGAAGTTGATTCATTTGGGAAGGATCTTGTGCCCCGCTAAGCATCCGTTCCATATCTGGAGGTAGTCCAAACCCACCTATGCAAGTAATATTCGGTGTCCTGGCATCCCCAGGAGGATTTGACCTTGCTGTAGTGTCTGTTGGCACACCCCCTGCAACTGAATTCATTTATCCTTGAGATAATCTTCGAAAATCTATAAAATTATAAACTTCTGAATTAATGCTGCTCGTGATAAAGCAAAGCAGTCTCACGGTATGTTAACAAACCAGTATCTCTTACAATTGGATTTCACAGTTATATTATTCAACATAAACACATTGATGCCCACAGTCAAATCGCCCTTGGGATAGAAAGAGTACTGTACAGATCTTACCTACGTAAACACTGTTGTTCAGTAAGGATACCAGTCCTATACTAAGGTGGGGGACTTGCACTACGGAAGAACTTACTCGAGTATGTAGAAGGTTACATAGTTACGAAAATTCAAGCATTTCAGCTTTATATTCTTTTCCTTTTAGTAGCAAGTTAAAAGGAAACAACTTATGGAAAGAGGAGAAGCAAAGTTGGTTAAGTAAGTCATAGAACGTACCAAAGACTTGTCTGTTGAACGTTCGATACGTCGGTACCTTATAAGTAAACAGCCAACATTTGGTCCATATTTGGTGAGTTGTATAGGCCTCCTCGATCAAGAGGAGAAAAATATCCATAAGGAGAACCAGAGAGATTAATAACACCTGAAATTTCAGAGTATGATACATCAAAAAATGTCGATTCTAATCCCTAGCTAACGACAATATCAAGAGCAACTGTATGGTTATGTGGACGTCAATAAGTAAAAAAGATATCATCTAAACAGTAGCCTTGGTGTACAGTTCTACATATTCTTGGAGGTCAGCACAAAACATAGTGAGGTCTGAGGATTTTTGACTAATACCCCTGCCATTTTTCTGATGATCAGCTAATGCAAGGATTATATTCAAACAGATCCCAACTCATTTTAGTTATTTCACAACATTATCATCTCAAAATTCAATAAAGGAAAAACAGAAACTAGTTGTAAACAGAAACAGAAAAAGTACTTGTATCACACATCAGCAAGATGGACACGAGGTTTTACCTTTCAAGTCCTTTGCTTGCTTATCATCCAGCTACAAGTTCCAAGAGTATCAACTGAAAGGAGCAACAACATACCAAAAAGCTCGTAAATAAGACAACTGAGCATATTATTAGCAATTAACACTAGCCTGAAAACATTGCACCAAAACCCCATGTTTCCAACATACCAAGGTAGTTATAAAAATAAGGGAATATATTAATATATCAGATTGAGTCCACTAATTCAGCACACCATTTATATACCTACCTACCTGGTTACAATTTTCAGCCAGTAAAGAAGCAAATTATACAAAATTATTTAGAACCAAAGGTACTAAGGTACTAAGGGATGTAGAAGACAGAAATGAGAAACTAAGGGTACACCTATTAAAGATCATAAAGACTTAATATTAGAATAAAGAAACTTTTTACCTTCTCGAGGTAAGAGAGCAAGGGAGTTGGATTACGTACGAGTACTCATTGCTCCCTGCATTTGACATACACTGTCCGACATAAACAGAGTTAATAGAAATCAATGTACTTGAAAAAAATAAAAACAGAAAATTTTGAAAGGAAAATAAAGAAATTGAACCCAAGAAGGAAAATTTCTCAGTTGATTGTGCAAATCTTTCTTACTGGAGACTGCAGTCAAGACTACTACTACCGTCCATTGTCGCCAATAGTTTTGGTAAGGTAGCCTGGCCATGAATGATTATAATGATTACAGTTACCATAGAACAGTTTGTAATGATTACAACTACCACGAACGCTTAACAAAAGATAAATTTGGTTAAATAAGCACGCACTTCGTTCGGCTTTACTTTCTCTTAAAGAGGCATAAGGGCTTCTTTACTCCTCCAGTTCCTTTCTGTCGTCGCCTATAATCGAGTTCCTACGTCGATTAATTGTTCATCCGTAATCTGAAATGAACATCCATCTTTGTGATAAAACAAAAAAGAGAATTTAGCCAAAGTGACAAAAAGTTGCGTAAAAGTAATAGCTAATACTGCTGCAGAATTAGAGGCCAAGTTTAATGTAAACACTTGAATTTTAAAATTTAGTTCAACATTGATTATTAAAAATCCCAACAAAGATTAAGAGTGGAAACGACAAATACATTACAATAAAGATCATACTGGTCGTAATTAAATCTCCAGACCCTAGGAGATAGTGACTTCAACTGTGTTGCATGATTTCAAACTGCGAAGGAAGAGGATGTGTCCATTCCCACCACGGAAACCCACCACCAGCATCCACATCCAATAATTGGTTTCTCCATCACTGAAAAACACCACTACCAAGGCTATCAGAAGTATAAATTCTAAAAATGATACAAAGTCTGTCATTTACCAATTTTAACGACGCTAACAATCTCTTTCCAACACTTTAAGAAATATAATAACCAAAAATTGTATTCACTAAACAAGTCAGCTAATTTCATACGTTGTAGAAACTGCTAAGTAAATGGCTTGATAGATGCAGTTGAACTCCATTCTGATCTCCTTTTCATACAACAACAAAGTTGTTAGATTTTCACCAGTATACAACAAAACAAAAGCCACGATTGTATTATTTGCTTAACCCTTACCACCACTGATCACCATATTGACCTGGAAGAAGAAATTATGAAAGATGAAAACAGACTAAATTTAACAAAAAGAAAAAAAGAAAATCCTTGGCAAACCAATCAATAAACTTAAAACCTACTAATTCAAAACCAAAACTAAAGATCGTTTAATAAAACCTACAAAAAGAAAAATCACCTTATTAGTCAGAATTGGAAAACACCGAAGAACATACATTTTTCATTATCAACTAAAAGATAATAACTAATCTCATCTCATATAGAACACAAAGCACATAATAATGGAGAATGAATTCAGGAAAATGAAGATAATGATGTTTTTGTATTCCTATTTCAGATAGAAGTTAGGTCAAAATATAAAACCCTAACTGAACAAATGATTTCAGGTAAAAAAAAATTGACCACAAACTAGTTTATACCTGATGATAATCCAACAAACTGCTGCTGAATCGGAGGTTGTATGATTTGATTTTAGATTTCATGGAAAAAATTAGGTTTAGGAAAAAATTATAGATTGTAGATCGACATTTCTTGAAGATGGGTTTTGATTAGATTATAAGATTTGTTGGAAAGATGGTTTTAATTTCAAGAAAAACCTAAAATCTAAGCAGATTTGCGAAGAAGAAGAAGAGAAAAGTTTTTCTCTTCTCTCGGCTGAACCTAGAATGAAAAATAGAAAGAGAGCGAGAGGGAGGGAGATATTTGGGAAATAAATATGTGGACTTTTATTTATCTGAAAAATCAGAAAATTAATAAAAATAAAAGAACTACTAAAAACAAGTCTTATGGTGGAATCCAACCGATTCCAAGTGTGGAAAATTCATGGAATGTCAAGTCTAGTGGTTTCCAAATTGGGATTTTCCACAGAAAATTCAAGCAAGGTTCCACATATTTATTTATCCAAATGGCTTCAAAGTTGTAGTTCTCTTCTTCTTCTTTTTTTATGAACCTGCATGTTTATTAACAATTGACCTTATTATCAGACTATGGGTGGTAATCGGAAAGGAGGGAACAAACCCGAAGCCCCTGAAATTAACGTTGGCCGACGCGTAGTCGTTAGCAGTGATATTGGCTCCAAGCGCCCTCGTAAAGATGACAGTGGATTTCAGGCAAATGTGGAGCTTCAATTCCCCATGGTGGTGGAGGCCGTCGCGGCCGGGGTCGACCCTACCACTCATACTCTGGTTTATGGGTTCTGGGTTCCGTCCACTTTCGCCGCTGCGTACAAATATATTGTCGAGCGCACTGGTGGTCATATGGTTAGGGTCGGGCTGTTGGATATGAGGTCGTTGTGCTACATGACCAAGAATCTGTTGGAGGTCGCCAACGAGCTTACTAAAGTGGGAGATGGTCTCATTCCTGCATCAACGATTAGTGGTTGGGAAGCGTCCGTGCATGCAGCTACCAACTTGAAGTTTCTGATAGGTTGGCTAGAGGCGTTGCTGATGCAGGTGAAAAATCGTAAAGACCCCCGCGTTCAACTTACCACTCGGGTAACCGAGCTGGAGGGAGAATTGGAGAAGTGTTCTGGGGTAACCAAGCAGAAGAAAAAGGCGCTGGATCAGCTTCTTATCCAGATGGGAGTGGCGAACGATGAGGTACTCCGTGCGGAGGTTGCGGAGAAGGGTGCTTGTGATGCTCTCGATCAGGCGCGGCAGGAGTTGTCCTCCCTTCAATCAATCTGATGCACGCCACCCCCCACCCCTTTTTCTTTTCTTTTATCTTATAAACAATTTCATCTTTTCCGGCCAACCCAGTTTGAGCCGAGTTGCTGTTGTATTATCCTCTCTGTTCTTTGTTCTACTCTCTTTTTATTGACTTGTGATGTTTATTTAAATTGATGGTGGTTGAATCTTATGGTGGTGAAATCTTATGTTGTTTATTGTAATCAAAAGGGGATGCTAATTGTTGCTCGCAAATCAAAGGTTCCCGATGGCAGTGTTAAGCGCACTTATTTCCCCTTTGTTTTCCCTCAAAAGGGGACTGGGAGGGTGTGTATGTGATGAACGCGCCTATTCCCTCCCCCCTTTTTTTTGGGAGAGCGAGGTGTATGTATGAACGCGCCTACTCCCCCCTTATTTTTCTCAAAAGGGGACTGGGAGGGCGAGGTGTATGTGATAAACGCGCTTATTCCCTCCCCTTATTTTGCTTTTTTGGGAGAGCGAGGTGTATGTATGAACGCGCCTACTCCCCTCTTATTTTTCTCAAGAGAACTGGAAGGGCGGTGAGTGTGTATTAGATGCGCCTATTCCCCCTTTGGTTTTCCTCAAAAGGGGACTGGGAGGACGAGGCGTATATGATGAACGCGCCTACTCCTCTCCTGATTTCATGTATCGGCTTGAGGTGTGGGCGGGTGGGGAACGATGTGAATGTATGATGCGTGTCGTAACCACAACAAATTAGTGAATATTTTTCCACTCAATTAACAAGTAATATTCTTGTAGTTAAGTTCGTTCCCACGAGGAGCAAGAGGTTTTAGTTGTCTTATAATGTCACAAAAGGGGGGTTTTGTTTTTAGATTTTATAAAGCAAAATAAATAAATAAAGCAATTAAAAGATAAAGGAAAATCAATAAGAGAGACAAGACATGAATCCTTCTTCGTTCCAAAAAAATGATTCAAGTTATGTTCTTTTCCACTTTTTATTAGTCACAGATTATCACCAATCGTAGGTAAAGCATCTAGATCAGTGTTAAACCCCTAAATCCCTTGTATCACCGGATACGGAAGTTCTCGACTACCGGATTCTATTTACCAAACCACCTATTAGTAGATCACTCAAGATATAATTTAGTTAAACGCATTAAGATTTATGAACCTATTAGGTTGATATTAATAGTTAGACTTTTAGATCAAGGTCTACTTGCTAACGTTGTTTTCACACACAATTGCTCCACGAAATCCCTCCACAAGGTCTCGTGTTTGCTACTTGTGTAAAGAGTCAAGAAACGATTACTTATCCCCTAACTTTCACTAGCTTTAGATCAATTAACAAATCAATTTAGTATGCATCCTAAACGACCTATCAATCAACCATGAATGTATAAACATTCCTATTAGTAAAAACAAACGATAATCATTTGAAAACTTCAAAGTAAATTCAAAAGAAAACTTAAAACATGTCAAGAACTAGGATCATCCTCAATCAATAAAATTAGCTACTCATGCTAACGAGTTCACACAAAGAATAAAGAAAAGAGAAGTGTTGTGTGTGTGTAGAGGTGTGCAAAAGTGTGTAGAGAAAAGCAGAGAACTTCTCTATTTATAAGCTTCATTTTGCTTGCAATCCTCTTAGGAATAGAATCCCTTACCCTTTGTAGCTCAACTTCCAAATCCTTATCTTAGTAAAATTCTTCCACCATCTCCTTCCAAATTCAAGTCCAATTCCTCTAATCCATGAGTCTAGATGAGTCTAGAAATTCTTCACCAATTGAGATGCCGGAAATTCATTGGTACCACCGGAATCCGGCCAAAAAACTCCCTGCTGATCGCCTGAATATGCTATTCTGTCACGGTGCCGTCACAATAGACGGTCAATATGGTCAAACCGTTAGTCAAGGAAGTCAAACTCTGAGTTGGATGTCTGGATCGGTGGTTGAGTTAACTCGCCAGTAAGAAAATCTGGCAGAGTTCCTTTTGTCTTCTGGTGTTTCCCGGCCAAATTCAGGCCATTAATTATAGTCTTCTCCTGTGACAATCCTAGCATTCATCTACACAGCTTTGAGAACCAATTTGTTCATTCCTGCAGCTTCATTATTCCTTGTAATCAACAGTAACTCATCATCTTCAATTCCTTACATTTTTCTTGCCTTTATTGATTCCAAGCTGCTCCATTCATAACAACCCTCTCTTCAATTCTTCTCTGAAGCCTCAATTCGTCTTAACAACGGCAATCTTCTTTTCAAAACCCTGTTCTGAGCAACACAATCAAACCCCTTATTCCAATTTCTGTAATTTTAGCAGTAGCAGGTCTTCCAGTCGAACCCATCTGCTCTCTTCTCAACAATGACAACCCATCTTCAATCAATCTTTGCTCATTCATCTTCATCAAATCCCCTTCTCGAATTATGCTCAAACTCCACACAAATTCGTACTGATCTTCACAGCAAACTCTAATCTTCTACAGTCTCAGATGATAGACACATTTTTGTGTCCGATTTGTCTCGATTCTATATATTATTAGGGCTCATTTTTGTACTTATTATGGTGTTTTATTTATTTGTAGGTAATTTTGGCTAATAAACATTTTTGGAAACAAATGGCTCGAAAAGTTGTCGAAAAGCACCCGGAGGACATTTGCTATTCGAACTCTCACTTTGGATAAGGGGTAACCCAATTACTAAGGGGCATCCCATTTCCAGGCAGTTTCTAATCGCACCCCTACTCTGGATAAGGGGCAACCATCTTCAACATTAAAAAAAAAAGGATTTTGGCGGGAAAAAAATGCATTTAAAGAGCAGTTTTGGCAATCGTGATTTGAAGGAGTTTGAGGTCGATTAAACCTCTGATTTTCATAGGATAGACTCCTTATGGGTCTAGGAATCTGATATGGGTGTTTAAATCGATTAGAATGGGCTCAAATGACGGATTTTTCTCACAACAATAAAATATGGAAAGTCACGTGTGTGACCTGTTTTAGGGAATTTTAGAGTGATTAAAACGCTGTAAACCTTCCCAAAGATTTGTATTTATCTAAGGAAGAGTTTAGAATAAAAAGGAAAGCTCAGAAACGCGTCGAAATCCTAAAACAAGAAATTGTCGCAACTTGGCCGTGAAGAGAAGGAAAGAGATTTTGGAAGATTTGGGAGAGATTAAATCGGTATTTTTGATATAAATAGATGTCTTGGGTCATATAGAAGAGGTGTCGAGAGTTTGGGAACCTAAGGAGAGCCAGCGAAGAAGAAATCAGAGCTTTACCAAATTCTGTTTCTGCTGCTGGTGCTGTTGAAGAAGAAGAACGCGAAGAACATTGACCCTCGGTAGACAGTCGCGGAAAAGTGTTGTTGTTTAACAGCTGAAGAACATTAAGCTGTTCAGGGGAGTCTTATTTTAGGGTCTTAAAATCAGCGACAAAGCAACAGTTTTTCTGTAACAGTTCCATTGTAACATCTGTTTTGCAACACCAATACACTGTTGCAAACAGTCTGTGTTATTAATTTTCACTCTTTTAATCATCTTTTGAGCAACAAACACATATTTTGAGATCATGATTAATATGAGGAGCTAAACCACATTGCTGAGGCGATAGAGGAAGCTATTTTTCCAACAAAAAGTGGTATATTCTATTTTATCTTTTTATTTGCAATAATTATATGATTATTTACCTTGAACTATTATTGAATATGATTTTTATTTGAGTGATTGTGATCTATTTTGATGGAGTATGCTTAGTTTTAAGATTTTTGATGCTTCATACTTGGTATTTACAATTATTACTTTTGAAAATCTACTTGTTGCAATATTTTAGAATCAAATTAAACAAGAAAATTGCATAAATATAAGCATTGGTTTAATCACTTTGAACTTGGAAAATAGTGGAATCTTAGCCTCGGTGTTTTTTTTAGTATTGATATCATCTTTGATTGAGTTTGCTATAATTTTTAGTGAGTTTTCTATTTTAATATTAGGATTTAAGTCTAATTAATATCCTTCGCAAGTCTGAGAATCGAACCACTTTTACCACTATCTACAAATCACATCAATTTTTGGTGCCGTTGACGCGGACTTGTTTTTAGGGTTTTAGATTTATTTCTTTTATTTTTTTTTTGTTTTTATTATTTTTGTCTTTTTTATATTTTTGGGTATTTATCTTGTGTCTACAGGTTCTGGATCATAAAGAAAATTGAGCCAAGGAGTTTGCTGATTTCATAAAGACTTGGAGCTAAAGATTAAAGCAAAAAGAACAGAAAAGAAGACAATTTTATTTATTTTTTTAGACAATTTTAGTTTAGGGTTTGTTTATTTTATTTAAAAAAAAAATTGTATTAGGGTTTATTATTTTTGTAATTTTTCTTTATTGTTTTGGACTTTTGGACTTTGGGAAATTATTTTTTTTATCACCCCGGAAGGGTACTTTAAATATAAACTGTTTGCAGAGAAGGAGGACAATTACGATATTGTCTCTGCACCTTGGGTTTGTACACTAGACATCGGAGTCAGTGGCCCGAGTCGACTACAACCGATTCATCCCCCGTCTGGAACGGGAGGTAAGATTCTAAACACTCGCGAATCCCCTGTCAGCGAGTTACTGGACTCCTTCGTATGCATATATGTTGAGGACTGAATACGGACATTTATTTTTCTAGTAAAGGGCAAGGCCTGGCCATACAAGATAAAGGTTCGGATTTCATCACCGTTCTCTTCTTGCCCGCTTTAGGAACACGTAACCTACGCGAACCTAAGCCTAAAATTTTGAGTAGAACGAGACTGATAGGGTAACAAGCTTAACAGGTAAGTCATTCGAAAAATATTGGTTACTCTTTTAAGCATACTTCGAAGTTCTTGACGGTTTATGTAAGTTGAATGCGTGACTGCGCCGCCTTGTAATACCGGTGAGGCCTTGGGTATCAAAGCTCCACCGAGCTTCCCTCGCCTCTATTCAACTTACGTTAACTCGGATTGATTCCAGAGGGGTTTGCTTAAATTGTAACGAATTCCCGTTCGAAGGATTAGAAGCTGGTCTAGAAACAATCTAAGTGGAGCCATCATGCTTTTTGTTTGCTAGAAATCAATAGGTTTGATTTGGTTGAGTCGGCCTTGATCTGTGTTTGCTTACCCTTCCAATTTAGAAAATTCTATTGTATGCCTGAACATAAAAGAGACGCACTAGGTAGATTTGTTAAAGAGAAACCTAGTAGTTCGAAGCTTCTCGATTACCTTAATCTAGAAAGTCCGGCTTTTGAAGAGTCTGTTTTTGAACGTTCTTTGACTGAGGAGAGAATCCATGTTGCTCCGATAGCGCCAGAAATGGCATCTTTGAAAGCTTTGTTGAATCCAACTAGGACTACCCGTCCTTCGTGTATTAAGTTAGCTGAAACGGAGGCACCCTATGAACTGAAACCTGGGACCTTACATATGCTCCCAATCTTTTTAGGGAAAGAAAATGAAAACCCTCATTACCATGTTAGGGATTTTGAGGAAATTTGTAGTACTCTAAGAATTAGAGGCTTAGATGATGATGCTTTGAAACTTAGGTTATTCCCATTTTCCCTGAAAGATAAGGCCAAGTCGTGGCTGTATAGTTTGGACTCTGAGTCAATTGAGACATATGAACAACTTACATCTGCCTTTTTCAATAAGTTTTTCCCTAGGCACAAAACATTGTCTACTAGGGAAAATATGCACATTTTCACAACAAGAGGGAGAATCTTTATATAGGTATTTGGAAAGGTTCAATGATTTATTATCCCAGTGTCCTCATCATGGTTTAGAAAAGGTTAGGCTAGTTCAGATACTTTATGAGGGTTTAGATTATTCCACAATGACCATGGTTGAGTCTCTATGCACTGGTGGATTTGAAAACCAAACTGTTGATGCGGCGATGGAATTTTTAATGAAATCACCGAAAAAACCCAGCAATGGGAAAAAAGTAGGGCACCCCAGAAAACAATTCTTTTAAGTAGAGGAAACGTAGGGTAGAAGGAGGCTATGAATCAGATGCCAACTATAGCAAAAAGGTTAGAAGCCTTAGAAGTGAGCCAGACTAGTGGTAGAGTGGAGCCTTTTTGGGAAGGCCAGAACATTGAAGAGCAGGCCAATGCTCTTTATAATAACACTAGATTTGATAACCGTCAAAAGATTGACCCATATTCAGAAACCTATAATCCTGGTTAGAGAAACCATCCGAACCTTTCGTGGTCTAAGGGCCAAAGTCAAGGTCAGTTTAGTAATTCTAATGCTCCCCCAGGTTTTGGCTATACTAAGAATCCTTCAGGAGTAGCTCAGTTTCAGAATCAGTCAGATAAGAAAATCCTAAGTTTAGAGGAATCTCTCGCCTTGTTAACTCAGCAAACTGCAAAATTCCAGTTATCCGTAGAACAGAGTCTACAAGCTAGTAACAGGATAGGACAAGAAAATAGTCAGGTTATTTCCGAATTAAAAACCCAGGTTGGTCTGATAAGTGATTCTTTGAGAGAAAAAGGTAAGTTTCCTAGTCAAACACAACCCAACCCTAGAGGAGTTCATGAATTAGGTGCAAAACCATCGAATCAATTGAATGTTGTTAGAACCCTTAGAAGTGGTAGAGTTGTATACAATAAGGTAACCATGCCCGATAGTGAACATATTGTAGTTCACCCCTCAGGATCTCATCTCTCAGGACCAGTAGCTGAAGAGACTGATAAAGTTTCTAATGATGTGAATTCGGTTCCTGAAAGGTATGATTTTAGGCCTAGAGCCCCGTTTCCTCAGCTATTAGTACCAACAAAGAAGGAATCGAACTTTAATGACATAGTGGAGGTTTTTAAGCAAGTTACCATAAACCTTCCCTTATTAGATGCAATTAGGAAAATTCCTGCTTATGCCAAGTTCCTTAAGGATATGTGTACGCGAAAGCGAAAACTTAGCGTCCATAAGAAAGCCTTTTTAGCTAGTCATGTAAGTTCAATCATTCAGAACACCACAACTCCAAAGTACAAAGACCCAGGTTCTCCTACCATTGCTTTCACAATAGGTAACTTCCAGGTAGAAAAAGCTTTACTTGACTTAGGAGCCAGTATGAACTTACTGCCATTCCATGTATACTTACAGCTAGGACTTGGTGAAATGAAACCTACTCAGATGACATTGCAGTTAGCTAATAGGTCTGTTAAAATCCCTTGAGGTGTTATCGAGGATGTTCTTATTGAGGTCGACAAGTTTATTTATCCAGTGGATTTTGTGGTCCTTGATACCCAACCTGTCCCTGACCCAGAGCACCAGATACCTGTGATTTTAGGTCGCCCATTTTTAGTTACGTCTAATGCGATCATTAACTGTCGAAATGGTGTGATGAGTTTATCTTTTGGTAATATGACTATGGAGATGAACATTTTTAATGTCAGTAAGAAACCTCATGAGCTAGATGACACATGTGTTGAGGAGGTGAACATGATAGAAGCCTTAGTTCAGGAGTCATTACCAAACATCTTGTCTGAAGACCCATTAGAAAGTTGTCTATCCCATTTTGGTTTAGATTTTGACGACGATAGCACTATTGAACATGTGAATGCTCTATTAGATTCTACCCCTGTGTTAGACACTGATCGATGGAAAGATAGGTTCGAACCGTTACCAGTTTCTGAGACTACCTTAATTCCTTCTTTAGAAGAGCCCCCAAAGTTGGACCTTAAACCACTACCCGATACTCTAAAGTATGTGTTTTTAGGCCCATCTGAGAATTTACCTGTGATTGTAGCTTCCAATTTGGATAGTGATCAGGAAAGTAGGCTAGTAAATGTACTTCAAGACAATAAGGAAGCTTTATGGTGGACTATAGCAGACATTAAGGGTATAAGTCCTACTGTGTGTATGCGTCAGATTCATTTAGAGGAAGACTCCAAACCTTCTAGGGAGATGCAACGTCGACTGAACCCTAACATGAAAGAGGTAGTTCGAAAAGAGGTGCTTAAGTTATTAGATGCGGGTATTATTTACCCAATTTCAGACAGTAAGTGGGTCATCCCTGTTCAGGTTGTCCCCAAGAAATCAGGTATCACTGTAGTCTAGAATGATAATAATGAATTAATCCCAACCCGAGTGACCACGGGATGGCGTGTGTGTATTGACTATAGGAAATTGAACAAGGTCACAAGGAAGGATCACTTTCCCCTTTTATCGACCAAATGCTAGAGCGATTAGCTGGACATAGTCACTATTGCTTCTTAGATGGCTACTCCAGTTATAATCAGATCATTATTGCCCCAAAAGACCAAGAGAAAACCACCTTTACCTATCCCTTTGGTACCTTTGCGTATAGACGCATGCCTTTCGGGCTATGTAATGCCCCTGCAACTTTTCAGCGTTGTATGATGAGCATATTTTCTGATATGGTAAAACGGTTCTTAGAGGTCTTTATGGATGATTTTTCAGTGTTTGGTTCATCTTTCGATGAGTGCTTGCATCATTTGATATTAGTGTTGACTAGGTGTAAGGAAAAAAATTTAGTGCTTAATTGGGAAAAATGTCATTTCATGGTTAAATCAGGAATTGTATTAGGGCACATCGTATCTTCAAAGGGTATAGAGGTAGAAAAAGCCAAAGTTGACCTTATTAAGACTTTACAAGTCCCAAAAACCGTAAAAGATATTAGGTCATTCCTAGGGCATGCAGGTTTTTACCGTCGATTCATTAAGGATTTTAGCTTGATTTCTAGACCTCTTTGCAATTTGCTTGCAAAAGATGTTAAGTTTGTCTTTGATGATGTTTGTTTAAAGGCTTTTGAGAAGCTTAAAACTTTACTCACTACCGCCCCGATAGTCCAGGCACCTAACTGGAACCTACCCTTTGAGATTATGTGTGATTCTTCAGATTATGCTATAGGCGTCGTTTTAGGACAACGAGAAAACAAATTACTTCATGTGATTTATTATGCTATAAAAAATCTGAATGATGCCCAAATGAACTACACAACTACCGAGAAGGAACTTTTAGCCATCGTGTTTGCCTTGGATAAGTTTAGGTCTTACCTATTAGGTTCTAAGATCATAATCTATACAGATCATGCTGCTTTGAAATACCTTTTATCTAAGAAGGATACCAAACCTAGATTGATTAGATGGATCCTATTGTTACAGGAATTTTCCCCAGACATTAGAGACAAAAAGGGTGCAGAAAATATAGTAGCAGATCACTTATCTAGGCTAGTTGTTAGTTCCCCTAGTGATTCCCTTCCTATAAGGGATAGCTTTCCTGATGAACAATTGTTCTCTGTTTCCCAATCACCTTGGTATGAAAATATAGTGAATTATCTTGTTACTGGTCGAACCCCTCAACATTGGGGTAAGCAAGATCGTTTCTAGGTTTTTAGCCGAGGTTAAGCATTTCTTTTGGGACGATCCTTATCTGTTTAAGTATTGTCCGGACCAGATTATTAGGAGATGTATATCTGAGAGTGACCAGTCTAGTATTATCTCCTTTTGTCATGAACATGCATGTGGGGGTCATTTTAGTGCTAAGAAGACTGCTGCTAAGATTTTGCAGTGTGGATTTTACTGGCCTTCGTTATTTAAAGATTCCCATAGTCATTGTGTTTCTTGTGAGCGTTGCCAGAAGTTAGGAACCATTTCCCGTAGAAATATGATGCCTTTGAACCCTATTTTAGTGATTGAGGTCTTTGATGTGTGGGGCATTGATTTTATGGGTCCATTTCCTATTTCGTTTGATTATCCTTACATACTTGTCGCTGTAGACTATGTGTCTAAGTGGGTTGAGGCGGTTCCGTGTAGAACGAATGACCACAGGGTCGTAGTCCAGTTTTTGAAAGAGAATATACTTACACGTTTTGGTACGCCGCGAGCTATAATTAGTGATGGAGGTTCACACTTTTGTAATAAACCGTTTTCTCTTTTAATGAAACAATACGGTATTACCCATAAAGTAGCAACCCCATATCACCCTCAGACTAGTGGTCAGGTAGAGGTTTCCAATAGGGAAATTAAACGTATTCTAGAGAAAACAGTTAATCCAAATAGGAAAGACTGGTCGTCGAGGCTTACTGATGCCTTATGGGCTTACCGTACTGCGTTTAAGACACCCATTGGAATGTCACCTTATCGTTTAGTGTTTGGAAAGGCATGTCACCTGCCTGTTGAGTTAGAGCATCGAGCCTATTGGTCTATTAAGAACTTAAACTTTTCACTTGACAAGGCAGGAGCTCAAAGAAAGCTCCAGCTCAATGAGTTGGACAAGATTCGTAGAGATGCATACGATAGGGCTAAGGAGTATAAGAACAAAATGAAACTTGTGCATGATAGGAATATTTTACGAAAGTCATTTTCTCCAGGTCAAAAAGTTCTTATGTATGACACTCGTTTGCATCTATTCCCCGGGAAGTTGCGCTCTCGGTGGACCGGTCCTTTTGTGGTCCGTACTGTTTTTCCTCATGGCGCTGTTGAGATTGAAACACCAGATGGTAGTAGTTCTTCGAAGGTTAACGGTCAGCGATTGGAGCCCTTTTTTAGAGCCTTTTCCTACAGGTGATGTTGAGGAGGTCCCTCTGGAGGACCCTGTTTACCTTGATTGACCATCGAGGCGATTTTGTATGTTGTATAATATTTTTGTAGGTTTTTGGTTACACTTCACCCAGGTACTATCTTTCCGACTTCTCTCTTTACTATTTCCTCATGTTACTTATATTTTTGGTATTGTTCTTTGATTAGAAACATTGAAGACAATGTTAGATTTAAGTTTGGGGGTGGGGTAGAACTTTTTGTTACTTTTTCGTTGCAATAATTAAACTCCAGAGCCTAGAAATTTATCCCTATTAAGTATGACACTAACCAATCTAAGTGGATGGAAGCATTTTGGTTGTAGGAGTTGAGGAACCAATCTGACTAGATGGCAACATCTAAAGAGTCTATTCATAAAAGCACAGAGCTCAGGTGTTAGAAATAACATGATAGTTTCACCATATCTCGTTGAGTCCTTTTCACTTCTGTTTTTATTTTGTTTTGTTTTTAAACTATGTTTCTCTAAGTGATTAGGTGGGGCTCACGATTCAAGTTATTACCAATGCTAGGGTGAATTAGAGTGATTGAGATACTTAAAAAAAAAAAAAAGACCAGACCATCAGACCAACTGGAATAAATTCAATAAAGTCGACCACTGAACCCTTGTATATGCCAGTTGTGTTGACCTAGAGTTAGGATTATCAATCACTGGTTCCCTTGTATATGCTAGTGTGTTGATATTAGTTAGACTAGTATCTCAGTCCATTAGGAGAGGTTCATTTTGGCGGAGGCCTTCAGACAGATATGAGAAACACCGTTCACCTAGTAAACATCAAAACCATCTATGTTTTTATATATCCATCTCCTTGATCTATCCATGTGATTAGTTTTGACTCCGGATATTGATGTCCATAGTGCGAGCTCTGTCACTTCATATGAATTTTAGTATGCTTGAGCGCAAACTCGTGTACAACAATTGGAATTTCGCTTCAGGGTACTTCCTCCTGTAGTCAATAAGTATGCCAACCAAGGAGATTCTTTAGTGTCTTCCAAGGTTCTGTGTAGATAGCTAGGGTCTGGAGTAAAAAGGTTTTGTGGGTATACCTCTGGTAAGCCCTCCGGAGACAACACTCCGCCACTAGGGACACCTAGGGGTTTAAAGGCTTATTGCATACGCTAAATGCAATCGACGATGCCCGCGACAGTGAGTTAGGATTTTATTTCTATTTTATTTTTTCTCGAGAACTAGCAAATAATAGGTTTGGGGGTATTTGATAGACACATTTTTTTGTCCGATTTGTCTCGATTCTATATATTATTAGGGCTCATTTTTGTACTTATTATGGTGTTTTATTTATTCGTAGGTATTTTTGGCTAATAAACATTTTTGGAAAAAATTGGCTCGAAAAGTTGTCGGAAAGCACCCGGAGGACATTTGCTATTCAGACTCTCACTTTGGATAAGGGGTAACCTAATTACTAAGGGGCATCCCATTTCCAGACAGTTGCTAATCGCACCCCTACTCTGGATAAGGGGCAACCATCTTCAACATTCAAATAAAAGGATTTTGGCGGGAAAAAAAATGCAGTTAAAGAGCAGTTTTGGAAATCGTGATTTGAAGGAGTTTGAGGTCGATTAAACCTATGATTTTCATAGGATAGACTCCTTATGGCTCTAGGAATCTGATATGGGTGTTTAAATCGATTAGAATGGGCTCAAACGACGGATTTTTCTCACAACAAGAAAATATGGAAAGTCACGTGTGTGACCTGTTTTAGGGAATTTTAGAGTGATTAAAACGCTGTAAACCTTCCCAAAGATTTGCATCTATCTAAGGAAGAGTTTAGAATAAAAAGGAAAGCTCAGAAACGCGTAGAAATCCTAAAACAAGAAATTGTCGCAACTTGGCCGTGAAGAGAAGGAAAGAGATTTTGGAAGATTCGGGAGAGATTTAATCGGTATTTTTGATATAAATAGATGTCTTGGGTCATATAGAAGAGGTGTCGAGAGTTTGGGAACCTAAGGAGAGCCAGAGAAGAAGAAATCAGAGCTTTACCAAACTCTGTTTCTGCTGCTGCTGCTGTTGAAGAAGAAGAACGCGAAGAACATTGACCCTCAATAGACAGTCGCAGAAAAGTGTCGCTGTTTAACAGCTGAAGAACATTAAGCTGTTCAGGGGAGTCTTATTTTAGAGTCTTAAAATCAGCGACAAAGCAACAGTTTTTCTGTAACAGTTCCATTGTAACAGCTGTTTTGCAACACCAATACGCTGTTGCAAACAGTCTGTGTTATTAATTTTCACTCTTTAATCATCTTTCGAGCAACAAACACATATTTTGAGATCATGATTAATATGAGGAGCTAAACCACATTGCTGAGGCGATAGAGGAAGCTATTTTTCCAACAAAAAGTGGTATATTCTATTTTATCTTTTTATTTGCAATAATTATATGATTATTTGCCTTGAACTATTATTGAATATGATTTTTATTTAATTGATTGTGATCTATTTTGATGGAGTATGCTTAGTTTTAAGATTTTTGATGCTTCATACTTGGTATTTA
This sequence comes from Papaver somniferum, assembly GCF_003573695.1. Taxonomy (NCBI): domain Eukaryota; kingdom Viridiplantae; phylum Streptophyta; class Magnoliopsida; order Ranunculales; family Papaveraceae; genus Papaver; species Papaver somniferum. Next base: position 121,361,165 of record NC_039365.1, on the reverse strand, counting down.
CAATTATTACTTTTGAAAATCTACTTGTTGCAATATTTTAGAATCAAATTAAACAAGAAAATTGCATAAATATAAGTATTGGTTTAATCACTTTAAACTTGGAAAATAGTGGAATCTTAGCCTCAGTGTTTCTTTTAGTATTGATATCATCTTTGATTGAGTTTGCTATAATTTTTAGCGAGTTTTCTATTTTAATATTAGGATTTAAGTCTAATTAATATCCTTCACAAGTCTGAGAATCGAACCACTTTTACCACTATCTACAAATCACATCATCAGACCAATTTCAATCATCAGTAGATCCCCTTTCTTCATCTGGTTCATCACAAAACCCTTAATTTCTTCTCTGATTCTTGTTTGGATTTCGATTTGCTTCTCTATCTCGGTTTCGATTTCAACAGTAGCAGCAACAACTATTCAATACATACGCAGTTCTTAATTCTTCCTCGTCTTCTTGGTTGAACATCGACCACCATTTCTTAGTGTTCTTCTCCATTTCTCGATCTCGGTTCCAGCAGCAGTCATGGCTGCTTTTCTCATTTTCAGGCAAAGAATGAAGGAGGAAATGATTGAGAAATAAATTCTCAATTTAGGGTATTGGGGTTGGATCTGGGTACTGTTATGGGCCGGCCAATGACATCCCAAGCTAGCTTAATACAGAGGTGCCATGAGGATCTAATTGGCTGCTTTAAACACTTAAGTGTGGTTCCCCTTATCCTTAGCTTGACTGTAACTAGTACTCCTCCAAATAGAGTCACCCCTTAATCTTGACCGGGCTCCAGATAGTATTTGCATTAATAATGACCATTCTCTCCTTTTGGCTGAAAATATGTGATTTCTTCTTCTTTTTCTCTGTGCAACTCCAGAGTACCTAATAACTCAAAAACACGCGTAAAATACATAATTTACAAGAAAAATAACAGAGGAAGCATAAACAATAGATAATAAATAGAATGTATTCTACACCCTATCAATGTACTTATTCTTTTTCCTTCCCCTTTGTCCACTGGTCGCGTCGTTATTTTTCAATTGAGATGTGATTGTCGTTTCTATTACCAGTCAATTGGGCGCTATCTGCCTCGTGTTTTAGTAAATTTTCCAGTCGATCGGGTACCATTGGCGTTCCTTCAATTTTAATAAATCAATCAAACGTCATTGACGTTCCGTAATCTTTGTCAGTCGATCGGACGTCATTAACGTGCCGCAACCTTTTGTCAGTCGACCATGCGTCATTGGATTTACCGCAACCTTTTGTCAGTCGATCGGACGTCATTAACGTTCCGCAACCTTTTGTCAGTCAATCGGACGTCATTAACATTCCGCGACCTTTTCTCAGTCGATTGGGTGCCATTGGATTTTCCGCAACCTTTTGTCAATCGATCGGACGTCATTAACGTTCCGCAACCTTTTGTCGATCGATCGGGCACCATTAGCTTTCCCGCAACCTTTTGTCAGTCGATCGGACGTCATTGACATTCCATGACCTTTTTTCAGTCGATCGGACGTCATTAACGTTCCGCGACCTTTTTTTATTTTTTTTTGCAATCGTTTATAAGGGAGAGACATTGGAATTATTATATATATATTACCTGTTGTTTACTTATCGCGCTTTTACATTTAGCTCATAGGCTTCCTCCATTCTTAGTGACGCGGGAAAGGGTCTCGCTCAATCATTTGTCTTGTAGCCTCGAGCCCTCCAGACTCGCGTTTTCTTTCAAATATGCTTCTTATCGCGAGACATTCCATTGTCGGATGTCCCATTCTCTTATGATAGTGGCAATACCTTGCAGCGTCCTTGTTCATTTTATTGACATCCGCCACCGTCGGTGGCAACTGAACCTCACCCTCGGCTACCCATTGGTTAAGGAGCCGAACAGTCTGTTCTCTTCCATATGGTAATAGAGGAGGAGATGATCTTGACTCTCTTCTAATCCATCTGTTTTTTATTTGGGTGAGGTCCCCTCCTTGTTGTCGGCTTCCGCTTCCCTCTTTATTATTAGAATTGTAGGGGATTATGGATGTGGTACTTGCAGTATGAGACCAGCTAAAACCTGTGGGTGACTCTCCTATGCAATCAACGATTCTTTCAGCAGCCTCCTCCAACTCGACGAAGGTTTGAAATCTAAAGTTGATCAGACTCCCTTTGATGGACTGAATCATTCCTCGTACACATATTTCTACGAGTGCTTCTTCACTGATGTCTTTATGACAATCTAGTGCCATCCGTCGGAACCTTGCTATATATGTCCCTATTTCTTCACCTGTCCTTTGTCCGCTTCTGCTCAGATCTATGGACGTAACTTTCCGCTTGGCTGAATAGAATTTGCCCATAAACATTGAGTACATAATGGGCCAAGAATCTATGCTTTCTTCCTTTAAGTTATTGTACCAAGTAAAGGCTGTCCCTGCCAGTGATTTGGGGAATTCCCTCAAACACAATTTCTCGTCGGAGATTCTATCATTCATGGCCGAGAGGAAACGGCTGATATGTTCTCGCTTTTTTCCCTGCCCATCGTAAGTCTTAAACTTGTGAGACACATAGCCCCCGGGATACTGATATTCTCGGATGCTTAAAGGATATGGGTTGTTTGTTTGCTGGTGGTTATCTGGTTTCATGATATGGTACCTGTGCTCCAGGTACTCCGCCATCTCCTTTTGTGTGATTACTGCAGCCTTGATATTATGATGTTTTTCCGCTTCGGTTGCTTCCCTAGGGGCGCTTTGGCCTGCGATCACAGCTTGTGCTATCCATTCTTCCAATGCCTGCCTATTTTGCAATCGCTCTTCTAATTATTTTTGGATACTTAGCATACCCGGGGTCGCGGGTGTTAACTTTCGAATCGTTTGTACATCCTCCTTGAGCGTGGTGTGTTGGTGAACGTCTTCAGATCGCTTGTTTGCGCTCTGATGCGGTGTTTTCTCCTTGCTATTCCTCTATGATGACTTCGTCGAAGTCAATGGGCGGTTAGCTGATTGATTTCATTTCGTGTCAGGATTAATGTTGTTTGGTTGCATCATGGTGGACTAGGCACGAGTCTCCGGGTGTGGTCGCCAAATGTTAATACCGGAATTCTCGTTGGGTTCTACCCGTCCTAGTGTACCAAGATGACCTCACTTTCTTTAGAATAGTATGAGAGAGAGTTGTCTTTATTGTACCTTGTCCTTTCTTATATAGACTCTCCAGAAGCCCCTTCTTTTTATGACATCTTGCTATGTATCCTAATCTTCCTTAATTACTACTAATGCCATCCTCTTTCCAATATAACCTCCTTCTTTCTTGTTAATTCCTTTGTTGTCCTTTCTATCTCATGGATATTTTATTGGTGGACTTGGGCCCTAGTCCCCAAGTCCCCATGTCCCATGTGTGGTCTTTTCCTTCTTTGAGGTACCCTAACCCGGTTAAGGGGAATTATTTTTCATGTATCAACAATATACTACCCGGAACCAAACCCTATTATTTTAGCCAGTTCCGGGTCCTAGCGGTTTCGGGTCTGGTTCCCATTTTTATGGACTCAGAACCGGACTCGATAAAAACACCGGGTAGTTAACAGGTCCGGGTAGTTATCGGGTATCATAATATAAACCAAATAAACACTCTGCAACAAAAAATTTGGTGAGGTTTTGAAGACAATAAAAGAGTTTGTCTCACTGGATGAGATAAGTTGTCTAGACATAAAGATGTGGGTGGATATCGTTTTATAAATTATACATATTTCTTATAGTAACAATAATCAATTAAAAGGGTAGTTTTAGAAACATCCCCTGATTAGTGAGATAGCTCAATTATTTGTGGGACAAAATTTAAATCAATTAGCTTAATTTATTTGGGACGGAGGGGTATAAGGAATAGGGTGGATAATTGTGAGTTTCCCTTATAGAATCGGTGAAACTTATAGAAAGTCTAAAATTTTCAGGAGCCTTCGGCCGTATTTTCGTTAGTGCTTTGTCCCTAGTTGAAATAAATTTCTGGGTTCGCCACTGCACCTGGTGTTAAAAAGTTTCAATTGTCTTCGTATCTTGCTCCCGCAGAGCTAGTTAATCAATAAATTTATTCTTTTACACCGCGAAAAGAAAAAAAGAAACTCCCACTGAATCGATTCGTTGGTAGGGGCAAGTAACATTTTTGGGGAAGTGGTATGACCAAGATGATAATTAAGACTTTTAACACTTCTGCTTTACCCTCTGCCATTCTATTACGAAATAATATATGAGAGTCTATATTTAGGAGATATGCACTTTAAGTTGTGAGAGTTATATTAGGAATTGAATGTCTTGAGAACCAAGTCTCGTGATTGTATCCCTTTCTTTCACAATTTTTTTTTCTTCTCTTCGCAAGCACGCACGTGTTACTTTATCTTCATGATCACAACTTTCTGTTGTTTCTTCTTATCTTGACCACTGGTTTCTGTCACGTCTCTAGGCTGGTCGCGAAGATAAATTTATAATCAGCTAACAGGTCGTGCATAAGGCTAGCAAGTCCAGCCCAAATATCCTCTCAACCGTCAGTCATGGAAGACTGACAATGTATCTTCGCCTGTGTTTGGCTACGGATGGGAAACTCTATCGTAAGCCTCCCTGTTGGTTGGGAACACCTATAGGTAGGTTTCCCTGTTGTTTTGTACGGTTTGGAAATATCCCCGTAGCTATCACAGCTTCCCTGGCTTGCAACTGCCATTAACCGAGATGCACAACTCTTCCAGAATCAAGCCACCAACACATGTCTTTGGGCTGCCATAATACCATGGATCACCAACAACCAACGACCATAACATCACACCACAACACCAACTCCCTATTTACTTCACTGTTAACAGCGCAATCTTTATCATTGCTGCCAACAACATCATCACAAGTAAGCCTTTAACACTGTCTTCATCCATCCATGGTAGATAACTTCTCCATCTTTTTTTTTTCTTTCTTTCTTTTTTGTTTTTTTCTTTTTCTTTTTTTTCTCGATCTCAAGGTTCTTGTAGCAGCCAAGAAAATACTTGAGGTTTTCAGCCAAGACTTGGTTCTCAAGACATTCAATTCCTAATATAACTCTCACAACTTAAAGTGCATATCTCCTAAATATAGACTCTCATATATTATTTCCTAATACATTCACAAGGAATAAAACGAGATAGGGAAATATTGCCTCTCCATAAATACTAGAGTGGTAAAGGGCTCACAAACAGAAGAAAGAGTAAACTAGGCTGCCAGGAGGTATAGAATTTCAGTCGGACATCTTTTTGTATTCGCTTCCGGATGTGTTTCGAAAATTTTAATGGAAAGGGAAACACATCTGCAAGTGAATACAAGAAAGAAGAGCCTTTATCAAAAGGAGGCTTATGTGAAATTTTGATTTGGCTGTTTTTTCTTGTATTCTTTAGTGGAGGTACGTCTTTCTCATCATTTGGATTTGTTGAATCGGTGAAAATTCCCAAATCAGCGGATCCGCTTACCAACGAATGCAATATTGATTTTCAGTTTAGAACAAATGGAAATTCTGATGCCAAAGCAGACAGAACATTACGGCTAAAAGGCTTGAGGCCAAGGGTGAAGAAGCTGGTCAAGTCTACAGTTCTGTTTGGTCTTTAGAAAATGTTATTTTTCTATGCTGTGTTGGACCACTATTCGGGATGTAGCTCACATGGTAGAGTGTATGCTTTGCATACGAGAGTTACGGGGTTCGATACACCGCATCTCCATATTTATTTTTTACATTATTCCCTGTCGCATTTTTTTTCTTTTTCTTTTTCTTTTCTGTATGTGTTAAGGATCGAGCAAGAGAGAGGAGAGCATAAACGCGGAAGCATAAAAGACTACATTGATAATAATTCGGTGTGTCTTTCTCATTGATTCTTCAAGCTATTTATACAATCACAAGACTTGGTTCTCAAGACACAAGACTTGGTTCTCAAGATATTCAATTCCTAATATAACTCAAACTAACCTAAATTATATCTCCTAATTATAGTCTCCTATATTATTTCCTAATACCCTCCCTCAAGATGGAGCATGTAGATCACGAATGCCCATCTTGGACCAAAGAAATTTAACTTCGGTTTTATTTCTTTTCTTTTTTTTTCAATACTTTTGTGAAAAAAAAAATCTTCAGATCGTAGTTTAAGGACGTTTCGGTCCCTTTCGTAGTTTAAGGACATTTCGGTCCCATCTTCGTAGTTTTAGGACATCTCGGTCCCCTTCGTAGTTTAGGACATCTCGGTCCCATCTTCATAGTTTTAGGACATCTCGGTCCCCTTCGGAAGTTTTAAGACATTACGGTCCCATCTTCTTAGTTTTAGGACATCTCGGTCCCCTTCGTAGTTTAGGGACATTACGGTCCTCTTCGTAGTTTAAGGACATTACGGTCCCCTTCATAGTTTTAGGACGATTTCGGTCCCCTTCGTAGTTTAAGGACATTACGGTCCCCTCGTAGTTTTAGGACGTTTCGGTCCCCTTCGGAAGTTTAGGGACATTACGGTCCTCTTCGTAGTTTAGGGACATTTCGGTCCTCTTCGTAGTTTAAGGACGTTTCGGTCCCATCTTCGTAGTTTAAGGACATTTCGGTCCTCTTCATTTCTTCGGTAGAATACTTCTTGTACTCTTGGTTTCTTGGTTTCTTCGATAGAATACTTTTTGTACTCTCTCGACAACTCATAGGATTTTAACCTACTATTGTTTCCTAATATATCCTAATATATTCCTAATATATAAGGACATTTCGGTGGTTTATGAGAAAGTCGTAAAAAAAATAATATAGGAGACTATAATTAGGAGATATAATTTAGGTTAGTTTGAGTTATATTAGGAATTGAATATCTTGAGAACCAAGTCTTGTGTCTTGAGAACCAAGTCTTGTGATTGTATAAATATCTTGAAGAATCAATGAGAAAGACACACCGAATTATTATCAATGTAGTCTTTTATGCTTCCGCGTTTATGCTCTCCTCTCTCTTGCTCGATCCTTAACATGGTATCAGAGCGAGGTGAGAGGAAGAAAGAGGAGAAGAAGAGAGAGTTAGAGAAGTTTTTCATCGGTTTCGTTTTAAGGTTTATGAGAAAGTCGTAAAAAAAAAAAAAAAAAAAAAATCGTTGTTTGGTTGCTGTTTACATGAAGAAGAAAGAAGTTGAAGGTTTGTCAAGCCTTGTTGCTGTTGCTGAAGAGTTCGTTGGTAATTGAATCACGTGTGTGAGTTCAATATGTCTAAGAAAACTAGGTCAAGGCCGGTGATGTTGTTGATCGAGAAGCACTGCCCGTAATGGTGGCGATGGACAGAGTTAGCAGTGGAGATGGATAACGGTGGTTGATATGGATTCATGATGGCAATGATAAGAAAGATGGATGAAGTTACAAAGAATAGAGATGCTTCTGTTGATCACGATGACACAGTTGAGGACTGTTAACGCTGCCAGACGTGCTGGTGCAGATATTGAAACTGTTAAGAAATCTACTGCGGGAACAAATAAAGCTGCCTCCAGCGGAACTTCATCGAGCACGATTTAAACAGGGAGAAACTGATTTCCAGATGAAGGAAGATGATATCATGAAAGCAAGGTTACTACTGTACGTGACTTGTGTTTCCCGCAAGGCCAAAGCCAGGCTTCGCAAGTTACCACAGGGTCTAATGAAAAGAAACCGCAGCCCAGATGGTTTGGGTTAGAGGTCAAGTCCGTGGAGTTTTGGGTCCAAGTTGGAACCCTAAAAAGAAAGAAGAAAAGGAAGTTTGGTTACTAGTTGATGGAATGGCTGTGAAGAAACTTGAAGTTGCAGCAGTCACTGCGAAAAGAACTTGACGGTTGCTGCCATATTAAGGACGGAACTCGAGCAGATGGATAATGGAGCTGTATCTGTACGTGTTGGCGACGTTGATTGATAGAAAAAGCTGAGAAGCAGAAGAGATAAAGGAATTCTCGGTGAATGATGGACAGAATTGATAGAAAAGAATATGGAGCTGCAGATGATTTATATTGCAGAGATGGTGAAGCATGGGACGCGCTGTGAAAAGCTGCCTTGAGTTAAAAAGTTGGCTGCAGTTATTCGAGTTAGATACAGAGACAGAAGTATCACGAGTCTGCTAGTGTGGTTCAAATGGTCATTGTAGACAGAGAAAGAGAAGAGAGAACTAGGAAGAAGTGAAGAAACATGTAACAAGTAGCCATGGTTGTTTTTCGTTTGGATGATTTTCGTGATGAATGGCTAGGGAAGGAAAAGTTGATTGTTAGCAGAGAAGAATGGAGGAGGCTGTATCGGTTGGAAGCGACGAAACGTTGAGCTGTGAACGGAGTTAGAGACCGAGAAAGAAGGAGCAGAGCTTGGTCGAGTTTGCTTGATTGGCAGAGATGGTTTAGGAATCTGTGTGTCTGTTTCCTAATTCGGTTAAAAGTGAAGAGAAGGTGTTTGTTTAAATGCCTACAAACAGTGTGACAATTATGTCACAGCGTTGCAAGTCTGTTGCGAAATCTGATAGCGTGGCAAAAAAAAA